>NC_055969.1:64306-364306 GCF_018492685.1 Alosa sapidissima | reverse complement strand
TCACATCTAGACATGTGAAATGTTTGAACTATGCCAAAAAAAGTGAAAGAAATTTGGTTTGATTTTTTCGTACTTTTCAGATTTTCTTAGTTTTCATTTAAGGTCCGTGGTCAGGAAAAAAGACAGATTTTTGAAAAATTTAAAAATCTGTCAATTATTGTCCAAATTATATTTATATTTCACATCTAGACATGTGAAATGTATGAACTATGCCAAAAAAAGTGAAAAAAATTTGGTTTGATTTTTTCGTACTTTTCAGATTTTCTTAGTTTTCATTTAAGGTCCGTGGTCAGGAAAAAAGACAGATTTTTGAAAAATTTAAAAATCTGTCAATTATTGTCCAAATTATTTTTATCTCACATCTAGACATGTGAAATGTATGAACTATGGCAAAAAAAGTGAAAAACAAATTGGTCTGATTTTTTCGTACTTTTCAGATTTTTTTAGTTTTCGCGGTCAGGATGAAAGAAAGTTTTTTTTTTACAAATTTCAAAATCTGTCAATAATTGTCCAAATTATATTTATATTTCACATCTAGACATGTGAAATGTATGAACTATGCCAAAAAAAGTGAAAAAAAAATTGGTTTGATTTTTTCGTACTTTTCAGATTTTCTTAGTTTTCATTTAAGGTCCGTGGTCAGGAAAAAAGACAGATTTTTGAAAAATTTTAAAATCTGTCAATTATTGTCCAAATTATTTTTATCTCACATCTAGACATGTGAAATGTATGAACTATGGCAAAAAAAGTGAAAAACAAATTGGTCTGATTTTTTCGTACTTTTCAGATTTTTTTAGTTTTCGCGGTCAGGATGAAAGAAAGTTTTTTTTTTACAAATTTCAAAATCTGTCAATAATTGTCCAAATTATATTTATATTTCACATCTAGACATGTGAAATGTATGAACTATGCCAAAAAAAGTGAAAAAAATTTGGTTTGATTTTTTCGTACTTTTCAGATTTTCTTAGTTTTCATTTAAGGTCCGTGGTCAGGAAAAAAGACAGATTTTTGAAAAATTTAAAAATCTGTCAATTATTGTCCAAATTATTTTTATCTCACATCTAGACATGTGAAATGTATGAACTATGGCAAAAAAAGTGAAAAACAAATTGGTCTGATTTTTTCGTACTTTTCAGATTTTTTTAGTTTTCGCGGTCAGGATGAAAGAAAGTTTTTTTTTTACAAATTTCAAAATCTGTCAATAATTGTCCAAATTATATTTATATTTCACATCTAGACATGTGAAATGTATGAACTATGCCAAAAAAAGTGAAAAAAAAATTGGTTTGATTTTTTCGTACTTTTCAGATTTTCTTAGTTTTCATTTAAGGTCCGTGGTCAGGAAAAAAGACAGATTTTTGAAAAATTTTAAAATCTGTCAATTATTGTCCAAATTATTTTTATCTCACATCTAGACATGTGAAATGTATGAACTATGGCAAAAAAAGTGAAAAACAAATTGGTCTGATTTTTTCGTACTTTTCAGATTTTTTTAGTTTTCGCGGTCAGGATGAAAGAAAGTTTTTTTTTTACAAATTTCAAAATCTGTCAATAATTGTCCAAATTATATTTATATTTCACATCTAGACATGTGAAATGTATGAACTATGCCAAAAAAAGTGAAAAAAATTTGGTTTGATTTTTTCGTACTTTTCAGATTTTCTTAGTTTTCATTTAAGGTCCGTGGTCAGGAAAAAAGACAGATTTTTGAAAAATTTAAAAATCTGTCAATTATTGTCCAAATTATATTTATATTTCACATCTAGACATGTGAAATGTATGAACTATGCCAAAAAAAGTGAAAAAAATTTGGTTTGATTTTTTCGTACTTTTCAGATTTTCTTAGTTTTCATTTAAGGTCCGTGGTCAGGAAAAAAGACAGATTTTTGAAAAATTTAAAAATCTGTCAATTATTGTCCAAATTATTTTTATCTCACATCTAGACATGTGAAATGTATGAACTATGGCAAAAAAAGTGAAAAACAAATTGGTCTGATTTTTTCGTACTTTTCAGATTTTTTTAGTTTTCGCGGTCAGGATGAAAGAAAGTTTTTTTTTTACAAATTTCAAAATCTGTCAATAATTGTCCAAATTATATTTATATTTCACATCTAGACATGTGAAATGTATGAACTATGCCAAAAAAAGTGAAAAAAATTTGGTTTGATTTTTTCGTACTTTTCAGATTTTCTTAGTTTTCATTTAAGGTCCGTGGTCAGGAAAAAAGACAGATTTTTGAAAAATGTAAAAATCTGTCAATTATTGTCCAAATTATTTTTATTTCACATCTAGACATGTGAAATGTATGAACTGTGGCAAAAAAAGTGAAAAAAAAATTGGTCTGATTTTTTCGTACTTTTCAGATTTTCTTAGTTTTCATTTAAGGTCCGTGGTCAGGAAAAAAGACAGATTTTTGAAAAATTTAAAAATCTGTCAATTATTGTCCAAATTATTTTTATCTCACATCTAGACATGTGAAATGTATGAACTATGGCAAAAAAAGTGAAAAACAAATTGGTCTGATTTTTTCGTACTTTTCAGATTTTTTTAGTTTTCGCGGTCAGGATGAAAGAAAGTTTTTTTTTTACAAATTTCAAAATCTGTCAATAATTGTCCAAATTATATTTATATTTCACATCTAGACATGTGAAATGTATGAACTATGCCAAAAAAAGTGAAAAACAAATTGGTCTGATTTTTTCGTACTTTTCAGATTTTTTTAGTTTTCGCGGTCAGGATGAAAGAAAGTTTTTTTTTTACAAATTTCAAAATCTGTCAATAATTGTCCAAATTATATTTATATTTCACATCTAGACATGTGAAATGTATGAACTATGCCAAAAAAAGTGAAAAAAAAATTGGTTTGATTTTTTCGTACTTTTCAGATTTTCTTAGTTTTCATTTAAGGTCCGTGGTCAGGAAAAAAGACAGATTTTTGAAAAATGTAAAAATCTGTCAATTATTGTCCAAATTATTTTTATTTCACATCTAGACATGTGAAATGTATGAACTATGGCAAAAAAAGTGAAAAAAAAATTGGTCTGATTTTTTCGTACTTTTCAGATTTTCTTAGTTTTCATTTAAGGTCCGTGGTCAGGAAAAAAGACAGATTTTTGAAAAATGTAAAAATCTGTCAATTATTGTCCAAATTATTTTTATTTCACATCTAGACATGTGAAATGTATGAAATATGGCAAAAAAAGTGAAAAAAAAATTGGTCTGATTTTTTCGTACTTTTCAGATTTTCTTTGTTTTCATTTAAGGTCCGTGGTCAGGAAAAAAGACAGATTTTTGAAAAATGTAAAAATCTGTCAATTATTGTCCAAATTATTTTTATCTCACATCTAGACATGTGAAATGTATGAACTATGGCAAAAAAAGTGAAAAAAAAATTGGTCTGATTTTTTCGTACTTTTCAGATTTTTTTAGTTTTCGCGGTCAGGATGAAAGAAAGTTTTTTTTTTACAAATTTCAAAATCTGTCAATAATTGTCCAAATTATATTTATATTTCACATCTAGACATGTGAAATGTTTGAACTATGCCAAAAAAAGTGAAAAAAATTTGGTTTGATTTTTTCGTACTTTTCAGATTTTCTTAGTTTTCATTTAAGGTCCGCGGTCAGGAAAAAAGACAGATTTTTGAAAAATTTAAAAATCTGTCAATTATTGTCCAAATTATTTTTATCTCACATCTAGACATGTGAAATGTATGAACTATGGCAAAAAAAGTGAAAAACAAATTGGTCTGATTTTTTCGTACTTTTCAGATTTTTTTAGTTTTCGCGGTCAGGATGAAAGAAAGTTTTTTTTTTACAAATTTCAAAATCTGTCAATAATTGTCCAAATTATATTTATATTTCACATCTAGACATGTGAAATGTTTGAACTATGCCAAAAAAAGTGAAAAAAATTTGGTTTGATTTTTTCGTACTTTTCAGATTTTCTTAGTTTTCATTTAAGGTCCGTGGTCAGGAAAAAAGACAGATTTTTGAAAAATTTAAAAATCTGTCAATTATTGTCCAAATTATTTTTATCTCACATCTAGACATGTGAAATGTATGAACTATGGCAAAAAAAGTGAAAAACAAATTGGTCTGATTTTTTCGTACTTTTCAGATTTTTTTAGTTTTCGCGGTCAGGATGAAAGAAAGTTTTTTTTTTACAAATTTCAAAATCTGTCAATAATTGTCCAAATTATATTTATATTTCACATCTAGACATGTGAAATGTATGAACTATGCCAAAAAAAGTGAAAAAAAAATTGGTTTGATTTTTTCGTACTTTTCAGATTTTCTTAGTTTTCATTTAAGGTCCGTGGTCAGGAAAAAAGACAGATTTTTGAAAAATTTTAAAATCTGTCAATTATTGTCCAAATTATTTTTATCTCACATCTAGACATGTGAAATGTATGAACTATGGCAAAAAAAGTGAAAAACAAATTGGTCTGATTTTTTCGTACTTTTCAGATTTTTTTAGTTTTCGCGGTCAGGATGAAAGAAAGTTTTTTTTTTACAAATTTCAAAATCTGTCAATAATTGTCCAAATTATATTTATATTTCACATCTAGACATGTGAAATGTATGAACTATGCCAAAAAAAGTGAAAAAAATTTGGTTTGATTTTTTCGTACTTTTCAGATTTTCTTAGTTTTCATTTAAGGTCCGTGGTCAGGAAAAAAGACAGATTTTTGAAAAATGTAAAAATCTGTCAATTATTGTCCAAATTATTTTTATTTCACATCTAGACATGTGAAATGAATGAAATATGGCAAAAAAAGTGAAAAAAAAATTGGTCTGATTTTTTCGTACTTTTCAGATTTTCTTTGTTTTCATTTAAGGTCCGTGGTCAGGAAAAAAGACAGATTTTTGAAAAATGTAAAAATCTGTCAATTATTGTCCAAATTATTTTTATCTCACATCTAGACATGTGAAATGTATGAACTATGGCAAAAAAAGTGAAAAAAAAATTGGTCTGATTTTTTCGTACTTTTCAGATTTTTTTAGTTTTCGCGGTCAGGATGAAAGAAAGTTTTTTTTTTACAAATTTCAAAATCTGTCAATAATTGTCCAAATTATATTTATATTTCACATCTAGACATGTGAAATGTATGAACTATGCCAAAAAAAGTGAAAAAAAAATTGGTTTGATTTTTTCGTACTTTTCAGATTTTCTTAGTTTTCATTTAAGGTCCGTGGTCAGGAAAAAAGACAGATTTTTGAAAAATGTAAAAATCTGTCAATTATTGTCCAAATTATTTTTATTTCACATCTAGACATGTGAAATGTATGAACTATGGCAAAAAAAGTGAAAAAAAAATTGGTCTGATTTTTTCGTACTTTTCAGATTTTCTTAGTTTTCATTTAAGGTCCGTGGTCAGGAAAAAAGACAGATTTTTGAAAAATGTAAAAATCTGTCAATTATTGTCCAAATTATTTTTATCTCACATCTAGACATGTGAAATGTATGAACTATGGCAAAAAAAGTGAAAAAAAAATTGGTCTGATTTTTTCGTACTTTTCAGATTTTTTTAGTTTTCGCGGTCAGGATGAAAGAAAGTTTTTTTTTTACAAATTTCAAAATCTGTCAATAATTGTCCAAATTATATTTATATTTCACATCTAGACATGTGAAATGTATGAACTATGCCAAAAAAAGTGAAAAACAAATTGGTCTGATTTTTTCGTACTTTTCAGATTTTTTTAGTTTTCGCGGTCAGGATGAAAGAAAGTTTTTTTTTTACAAATTTCAAAATCTGTCAATAATTGTCCAAATTATATTTATATTTCACATCTAGACATGTGAAATGTATGAACTATGCCAAAAAAAGTGAAAAAAAAATTGGTTTGATTTTTTCGTACTTTTCAGATTTTCTTAGTTTTCATTTAAGGTCCGTGGTCAGGAAAAAAGACAGATTTTTGAAAAATGTAAAAATCTGTCAATTATTGTCCAAATTATTTTTATTTCACATCTAGACATGTGAAATGTATGAACTATGGCAAAAAAAGTGAAAAAAAAATTGGTCTGATTTTTTCGTACTTTTCAGATTTTCTTAGTTTTCATTTAAGGTCCGTGGTCAGGAAAAAAGACAGATTTTTGAAAAATGTAAAAATCTGTCAATTATTGTCCAAATTATTTTTATTTCACATCTAGACATGTGAAATGTATGAAATATGGCAAAAAAAGTGAAAAAAAAATTGGTCTGATTTTTTCGTACTTTTCAGATTTTCTTTGTTTTCATTTAAGGTCCGTGGTCAGGAAAAAAGACAGATTTTTGAAAAATGTAAAAATCTGTCAATTATTGTCCAAATTATTTTTATCTCACATCTAGACATGTGAAATGTATGAACTATGGCAAAAAAAGTGAAAAAAAAATTGGTCTGATTTTTTCGTACTTTTCAGATTTTTTTAGTTTTCGCGGTCAGGATGAAAGAAAGTTTTTTTTTTACAAATTTCAAAATCTGTCAATAATTGTCCAAATTATATTTATATTTCACATCTAGACATGTGAAATGTTTGAACTATGCCAAAAAAAGTGAAAAAAATTTGGTTTGATTTTTTCGTACTTTTCAGATTTTCTTAGTTTTCATTTAAGGTCCGCGGTCAGGAAAAAAGACAGATTTTTGAAAAATTTAAAAATCTGTCAATTATTGTCCAAATTATTTTTATCTCACATCTAGACATGTGAAATGTATGAACTATGGCAAAAAAAGTGAAAAACAAATTGGTCTGATTTTTTCGTACTTTTCAGATTTTTTTAGTTTTCGCGGTCAGGATGAAAGAAAGTTTTTTTTTTACAAATTTCAAAATCTGTCAATAATTGTCCAAATTATATTTATATTTCACATCTAGACATGTGAAATGTTTGAACTATGCCAAAAAAAGTGAAAAAAATTTGGTTTGATTTTTTCGTACTTTTCAGATTTTCTTAGTTTTCATTTAAGGTCCGTGGTCAGGAAAAAAGACAGATTTTTGAAAAATTTAAAAATCTGTCAATTATTGTCCAAATTATTTTTATCTCACATCTAGACATGTGAAATGTATGAACTATGGCAAAAAAAGTGAAAAACAAATTGGTCTGATTTTTTCGTACTTTTCAGATTTTTTTAGTTTTCGCGGTCAGGATGAAAGAAAGTTTTTTTTTTACAAATTTCAAAATCTGTCAATAATTGTCCAAATTATATTTATATTTCACATCTAGACATGTGAAATGTATGAACTATGCCAAAAAAAGTGAAAAAAAAATTGGTTTGATTTTTTCGTACTTTTCAGATTTTCTTAGTTTTCATTTAAGGTCCGTGGTCAGGAAAAAAGACAGATTTTTGAAAAATTTTAAAATCTGTCAATTATTGTCCAAATTATTTTTATCTCACATCTAGACATGTGAAATGTATGAACTATGGCAAAAAAAGTGAAAAACAAATTGGTCTGATTTTTTCGTACTTTTCAGATTTTTTTAGTTTTCGCGGTCAGGATGAAAGAAAGTTTTTTTTTTACAAATTTCAAAATCTGTCAATAATTGTCCAAATTATATTTATATTTCACATCTAGACATGTGAAATGTATGAACTATGCCAAAAAAAGTGAAAAAAATTTGGTTTGATTTTTTCGTACTTTTCAGATTTTCTTAGTTTTCATTTAAGGTCCGTGGTCAGGAAAAAAGACAGATTTTTGAAAAATGTAAAAATCTGTCAATTATTGTCCAAATTATTTTTATTTCACATCTAGACATGTGAAATGAATGAAATATGGCAAAAAAAGTGAAAAAAAAATTGGTCTGATTTTTTCGTACTTTTCAGATTTTCTTTGTTTTCATTTAAGGTCCGTGGTCAGGAAAAAAGACAGATTTTTGAAAAATGTAAAAATCTGTCAATTATTGTCCAAATTATTTTTATCTCACATCTAGACATGTGAAATGTATGAACTATGGCAAAAAAAGTGAAAAAAAAATTGGTCTGATTTTTTCGTACTTTTCAGATTTTTTTAGTTTTCGCGGTCAGGATGAAAGAAAGTTTTTTTTTTACAAATTTCAAAATCTGTCAATAATTGTCCAAATTATATTTATATTTCACATCTAGACATGTGAAATGTATGAACTATGCCAAAAAAAGTGAAAAAAAAATTGGTTTGATTTTTTCGTACTTTTCAGATTTTCTTAGTTTTCATTTAAGGTCCGTGGTCAGGAAAAAAGACAGATTTTTGAAAAATGTAAAAATCTGTCAATTATTGTCCAAATTATTTTTATTTCACATCTAGACATGTGAAATGTATGAACTATGGCAAAAAAAGTGAAAAAAAAATTGGTCTGATTTTTTCGTACTTTTCAGATTTTCTTAGTTTTCATTTAAGGTCCGTGGTCAGGAAAAAAGACAGATTTTTGAAAAATGTAAAAATCTGTCAATTATTGTCCAAATTATTTTTATCTCACATCTAGACATGTGAAATGTATGAACTATGGCAAAAAAAGTGAAAAAAAAATTGGTCTGATTTTTTCGTACTTTTCAGATTTTTTTAGTTTTCGCGGTCAGGATGAAAGAAAGTTTTTTTTTTACAAATTTCAAAATCTGTCAATAATTGTCCAAATTATATTTATATTTCACATCTAGACATGTGAAATGTATGAACTATGCCAAAAAAAGTGAAAAACAAATTGGTCTGATTTTTTCGTACTTTTCAGATTTTTTTAGTTTTCGCGGTCAGGATGAAAGAAAGTTTTTTTTTTACAAATTTCAAAATCTGTCAATAATTGTCCAAATTATATTTATATTTCACATCTAGACATGTGAAATGTATGAACTATGCCAAAAAAAGTGAAAAAAAAATTGGTTTGATTTTTTCGTACTTTTCAGATTTTCTTAGTTTTCATTTAAGGTCCGTGGTCAGGAAAAAAGACAGATTTTTGAAAAATGTAAAAATCTGTCAATTATTGTCCAAATTATTTTTATTTCACATCTAGACATGTGAAATGTATGAACTATGGCAAAAAAAGTGAAAAAAAAATTGGTCTGATTTTTTCGTACTTTTCAGATTTTCTTAGTTTTCATTTAAGGTCCGTGGTCAGGAAAAAAGACAGATTTTTGAAAAATGTAAAAATCTGTCAATTATTGTCCAAATTATTTTTATTTCACATCTAGACATGTGAAATGTATGAAATATGGCAAAAAAAGTGAAAAAAAAATTGGTCTGATTTTTTCGTACTTTTCAGATTTTCTTTGTTTTCATTTAAGGTCCGTGGTCAGGAAAAAAGACAGATTTTTGAAAAATGTAAAAATCTGTCAATTATTGTCCAAATTATTTTTATCTCACATCTAGACATGTGAAATGTATGAACTATGGCAAAAAAAGTGAAAAAAAAATTGGTCTGATTTTTTCGTACTTTTCAGATTTTTTTAGTTTTCGCGGTCAGGATGAAAGAAAGTTTTTTTTTTACAAATTTCAAAATCTGTCAATAATTGTCCAAATTATATTTATATTTCACATCTAGACATGTGAAATGTATGAACTATGCCAAAAAAAGTGAAAAACAAATTGGTCTGATTTTTTCGTACTTTTCAGATTTTTTTAGTTTTCGCGGTCAGGATGAAAGAAAGTTTTTTTTTTACAAATTTCAAAATCTGTCAATAATTGTCCAAATTATATTTATATTTCACATCTAGACATGTGAAATGTATGAACTATGCCAAAAAAAGTGAAAAAAAAATTGGTTTGATTTTTTCGTACTTTTCAGATTTTCTTAGTTTTCATTTAAGGTCCGTGGTCAGGAAAAAAGACAGATTTTTGAAAAATGTAAAAATCTGTCAATTATTGTCCAAATTATTTTTATTTCACATCTAGACATGTGAAATGTATGAACTATGGCAAAAAAAGTGAAAAAAAAATTGGTCTGATTTTTTCGTACTTTTCAGATTTTCTTAGTTTTCATTTAAGGTCCGTGGTCAGGAAAAAAGACAGATTTTTGAAAAATGTAAAAATCTGTCATTTATTGTCCAAATTATTTTTATTTCACATCTAGACATGTGAAATGTATGAAATATGGCAAAAAAAGTGAAAAAAAAATTGGTCTGATTTTTTCGTACTTTTCAGATTTTTTTAGTTTTCGCGGTCAGGATGACAGAAAGTTTTTTTTTTTACAAATTTCAAAATCTGTCAATAATTGTCCAAATTATATTTATATTTCACATCTAGACATGTGAAATGTATGAACTATGCCAAAAAAAGTGAAAAAAAAATTGGTTTGATTTTTTCGTACTTTTCAGATTTTCTTAGTTTTCATTTAAGGTCCGTGGTCAGGAAAAAAGATAGATTTTTGAAAAATTTTAAAATCTGTCAATTATTGTCCAAATTATTTTTATCTCACATCTAGACATGTGAAATGTATGAACTATGGCAAAAAAAGTGAAAAACAAATTGGTCTGATTTTTTCGTACTTTTCAGATTTTTTTAGTTTTCGCGGTCAGGATGAAAGAAAGTTTTTTTTTTACAAATTTCAAAATCTGTCAATAATTGTCCAAATTATATTTATATTTCACATCTAGACATGTGAAATGTATGAACTATGCCAAAAAAAGTGAAAAAAATTTGGTTTGATTTTTTCGTACTTTTCAGATTTTCTTAGTTTTCATTTAAGGTCCGTGGTCAGGAAAAAAGACAGATTTTTGAAAAATGTAAAAATCTGTCAATTATTGTCCAAATTATTTTTATTTCACATCTAGACATGTGAAATGTATGAACTATGGCAAAAAAAGTGAAAAAAAAATTGGTCTGATTTTTTCGTACTTTTCAGATTTTCTTAGTTTTCATTTAAGGTCCGTGGTCAGGAAAAAAGACAGATTTTTGAAAAATGTAAAAATCTGTCAATTATTGTCCAAATTATTTTTATTTCACATCTAGACATGTGAAATGTATGAAATATGGCAAAAAAAGTGAAAAAAAAATTGGTCTGATTTTTTCGTACTTTTCAGATTTTCTTAGTTTTCATTTAAGGTCCGTGGTCAGGAAAAAAGACAGATTTTTGAAAAATGTAAAAATCTGTCAATTATTGTCCAAATTATTTTTATTTCACATCTAGACATGTGAAATGTATGAAATATGGCAAAAAAAGTGAAAAAAAAATTGGTCTGATTTTTTCGTACTTTTCAGATTTTCTTTGTTTTCATTTAAGGTCCGTGGTCAGGAAAAAAGACAGATTTTTGAAAAATGTAAAAATCTGTCAATTATTGTCCAAATTATTTTTATCTCACATCTAGACATGTGAAATGTATGAACTATGGCAAAAAAAGTGAAAAACAAATTGGTCTGATTTTTTCGTACTTTTCAGATTTTTTTAGTTTTCGCGGTCAGGATGAAAGAAAGTTTTTTTTTTACAAATTTCAAAATCTGTCAATAATTGTCCAAATTATATTTATATTTCACATCTAGACATGTGAAATGTATGAACTATGCCAAAAAAAGTGAAAAAAAAATTGGTTTGATTTTTTCGTACTTTTCAGATTTTCTTAGTTTTCATTTAAGGTCCGTGGTCAGGAAAAAAGACAGATTTTTGAAAAATTTTAAAATCTGTCAATTATTGTCCAAATTATTTTTATCTCACATCTAGACATGTGAAATGTATGAACTATGGCAAAAAAAGTGAAAAACAAATTGGTCTGATTTTTTCGTACTTTTCAGATTTTTTTAGTTTTCGCGGTCAGGATGAAAGAAAGTTTTTTTTTTACAAATTTCAAAATCTGTCAATAATTGTCCAAATTATATTTATATTTCACATCTAGACATGTGAAATGTATGAACTATGCCAAAAAAAGTGAAAAAAATTTGGTTTGATTTTTTCGTACTTTTCAGATTTTCTTAGTTTTCATTTAAGGTCCGTGGTCAGGAAAAAAGACAGATTTTTGAAAAATTTAAAAATCTGTCAATTATTGTCCAAATTATTTTTATCTCACATCTAGACATGTGAAATGTATGAACTATGACAAAAAAAGTGAAAAAAAAATTGGTCTGATTTTTTCGTACTTTTCAGATTTTCTTAGTTTTCATTTAAGGTCCGTGGTCAGGAAAAAAGACAGATTTTTGAAAAATGTAAAAATCTGTCAATTATTGTCCAAATTATTTTTATTTCAGATCTAGACATGTGAAATGTATGAACTATGGCAAAAAAAGTGAAAAAAAAATTGGTCTGATTTTTTCGTACTTTTCAGATTTTTTTAATTTTCGCGGTCAGGATGAGAGAAAGTTTTTTTTTTACAAATTTCAAAATCTGTCAGATATTGTTCAAATTATTTTTTATTTCACGTCTAGACATGTGAAGTGCATGAACTATGGCAAAAAAAGTGAAAAAAAAATTGGTCTGAATTTTTCGTACTTTTCAGATTTTTTTAGTTTTCGCGGTCAGGATGAGAGAGGTTTTTTTTTACAAATTTCAAAATCTGTCAATTATTGTCCAAATTATTTTTATCTCACATCTAGACATGTGAAATGTATGAACTATGGCAAAAAAAGTGAAAAACAAATTGGTCTGATTTTTTCGTACTTTTCAGATTTTTTTAGTTTTCGCGGTCAGGATGAAAGAAAGTTTTTTTTTTACAAATTTCAAAATCTGTCAATAATTGTCCAAATTATATTTATATTTCACATCTAGACATGTGAAATGTATGAACTATGCCAAAAAAAGTGAAAAAAATTTGGTTTGATTTTTTCGTACTTTTCAGATTTTCTTAGTTTTCATTTAAGGTCCGTGGTCAGGAAAAAAGACAGATTTTTGAAAAATTTTAAAATCTGTCAATTATTGTCCAAATTATTTTTATCTCACATCTAGACATGTGAAATGTATGAACTATGGCAAAAAAAGTGAAAAACAAATTGGTCTGATTTTTTCGTACTTTTCAGATTTTTTTAGTTTTCGCGGTCAGGATGAAAGAAAGTTTTTTTTTTACAAATTTCAAAATCTGTCAATAATTTTCCAAATTATATTTATATTTCACATCTAGACATGTGAAATGTTTGAACTATGCCAAAAAAAGTGAAAGAAATTTTGGTTGATTTTTTTGTACTTTTCAGATTTTCTTAGTTTTCATTTAAGGTCCGTGGTCAGGAAAAAAGACAGATTTTTGAAAAATTTAAAAATCTGTCAATTATTGTCCAAATTATATTTATATTTCACATCTAGACATGTGAAATGTATGAACTATGCCAAAAAAAGTGAAAAAAATTTGGTTTGATTTTTTCGTACTTTTCAGATTTTCTTAGTTTTCATTTAAGGTCCGTGGTCAGGAAAAAAGACAGATTTTTGAAAAATTTAAAAATCTGTCAATTATTGTCCAAATTATTTTTATCTCACATCTAGACATGTGAAATGTATGAACTATGGCAAAAAAAGTGAAAAACAAATTGGTCTGATTTTTTCGTACTTTTCAGATTTTTTTAGTTTTCGCGGTCAGGATGAAAGAAAGTTTTTTTTTTACAAATTTCAAAATCTGTCAATAATTGTCCAAATTATATTTATATTTCACATCTAGACATGTGAAATGTATGAACTATGCCAAAAAAAGTGAAAAAAAAATTGGTTTGATTTTTTCGTACTTTTCAGATTTTCTTAGTTTTCATTTAAGGTCCGTGGTCAGGAAAAAAGACAGATTTTTGAAAAATTTTAAAATCTGTCAATTATTGTCCAAATTATTTTTATCTCACATCTAGACATGTGAAATGTATGAACTATGGCAAAAAAAGTGAAAAACAAATTGGTCTGATTTTTTCGTACTTTTCAGATTTTTTTAGTTTTCGCGGTCAGGATGAAAGAAAGTTTTTTTTTTACAAATTTCAAAATCTGTCAATAATTGTCCAAATTATATTTATATTTCACATCTAGACATGTGAAATGTATGAACTATGCCAAAAAAAGTGAAAAAAATTTGGTTTGATTTTTTCGTACTTTTCAGATTTTCTTAGTTTTCATTTAAGGTCCGTGGTCAGGAAAAAAGACAGATTTTTGAAAAATTTAAAAATCTGTCAATTATTGTCCAAATTATTTTTATCTCACATCTAGACATGTGAAATGTATGAACTATGGCAAAAAAAGTGAAAAAAAAATTGGTCTGATTTTTTCGTACTTTTCAGATTTTCTTAGTTTTCATTTAAGGTCCGTGGTCAGGAAAAAAGACAGATTTTTGAAAAATTTTAAAATCTGTCAATTATTGTCCAAATTATTTTTATCTCACATCTAGACATGTGAAATGTATGAACTATGGCAAAAAAAGTGAAAAACAAATTGGTCTGATTTTTTCGTACTTTTCAGATTTTTTTAGTTTTCGCGGTCAGGATGAAAGAAAGTTTTTTTTTTACAAATTTCAAAATCTGTCAATAATTGTCCAAATTATATTTATATTTCACATCTAGACATGTGAAATGTATGAACTATGCCAAAAAAAGTGAAAAAAATTTGGTTTGATTTTTTCGTACTTTTCAGATTTTCTTAGTTTTCATTTAAGGTCCGTGGTCAGGAAAAAAGACAGATTTTTGAAAAATTTAAAAATCTGTCAATTATTGTCCAAATTATTTTTATCTCACATCTAGACATGTGAAATGTATGAACTATGGCAAAAAAAGTGAAAAAAAAATTGGTCTGATTTTTTCGTACTTTTCAGATTTTCTTAGTTTTCATTTAAGGTCCGTGGTCAGGAAAAAAGACAGATTTTTGAAAAATGTAAAAATCTGTCAATTATTGTCCAAATTATTTTTATTTCACATCTAGACATGTGAAATGTATGAACTATGGCAAAAAAAGTGAAAAAAAAATTGGTCTGATTTTTTCGTACTTTTCAGATTTTTTTAATTTTCGCGGTCAGGATGAGAGAAAGTTTTTTTTTTACAAATTTCAAAATCTGTCAGATATTGTTCAAATTATTTTTTATTTCACGTCTAGACATGTGAAGTGCATGAACTATGGCAAAAAAAGTGAAAAAAAAATTGGTCTGAATTTTTCGTACTTTTCAGATTTTTTTAGTTTTCGCGGTCAGGATGAGAGAGTTTTTTTTTTACAAATTTCAAAATCTGTCAATTATTGTCCAAATTATTTTTATTTCACATCTAGACATGTGAAATGTATGAACTATGGCAAAAAAAGTGAAAAAAAAATTGGTCTGATTTTTTCGTACTTTTCAGATTTTCTTAGTTTTCATTTAAGGTCCGTGGTCAGGAAAAAAGACAGATTTTTGAAAAATGTAAAAATCTGTCAATTATTGTCCAAATTATTTTTATTTCACATCTAGACATGTGAAATGTATGAACTATGGCAAAAAAAGTGAAAAAAAAATTGGTCTGATTTTTTCGTACTTTTCAGATTTTTTTAGTTTTCGCGGTCAGGATGAAAGAAAGTTTTTTTTTTACAAATTTCAAAATCTGTCAATAATTGTCCAAATTATATTTATATTTCACATCTAGACATGTGAAATGTTTGAACTATGCCAAAAAAAGTGAAAGAAATTTGGTTTGATTTTTTCGTACTTTTCAGATTTTCTTAGTTTTCATTTAAGGTCCGTGGTCAGGAAAAAAGACAGATTTTTGAAAAATTTAAAAATCTGTCAATTATTGTCCAAATTATATTTATATTTCACATCTAGACATGTGAAATGTATGAACTATGGCAAAAAAAGTGAAAAAAAAAATTGGTCTGATTTTTTCGTACTTTTCAGATTTTCTTAGTTTTCATTTAAGGTCCGTGGTCAGGAAAAAAGACAGATTTTTGAAAAATGTAAAAATCTGTCAATTATTGTCCAAATTATTTTTATTTCACATCTAGACATGTGAAATGTATGAACTATGGCAAAAAAAGTGAAAAAAAAATATGTCTGATTTTTTCGTACTTTTCAGATTTTCTTTGTTTTCATTTAAGGTCCGTGGTCAGGAAAAAAGACAGATTTTTGAAAAATGTAAAAATCTGTCAATTATTGTCCAAATTATTTTTATTTCACATCTAGACATGTGAAATGTATGAACTATGGCAAAAAAAGTGAAAAACAAATTGGTCTGATTTTTTCGTACTTTTCAGATTTTTTTAGTTTTCGCGGTCAGGATGAAAGAAAGTTTTTTTTTTACAAATTTCAAAATCTGTCAATAATTGTCCAAATTATATTTATATTTCACATCTAGACATGTGAAATGTATGAACTATGCCAAAAAAAGTGAAAAAAAAATTGGTTTGATTTTTTCGTACTTTTCAGATTTTCTTAGTTTTCATTTAAGGTCCGTGGTCAGGAAAAAAGACAGATTTTTGAAAAATGTAAAAATCTGTCAATTATTGTCCAAATTATTTTTATTTCACATCTAGACATGTGAAATGTATGAACTATGGCAAAAAAAGTGAAAAAAAAATTGGTCTGATTTTTTCGTACTTTTCAGATTTTCTTAGTTTTCATTTAAGGTCCGTGGTCAGGAAAAAAGACAGATTTTTGAAAAATTTAAAAATCTGTCAATTATTGTCCAAATTATTTTTATCTCACATCTAGACATGTGAAATGTATGAACTATGGCAAAAAAAGTGAAAAAAAAATTGGTCTGATTTTTTCGTACTTTTCAGATTTTTTTAGTTTTCGCGGTCAGGATGAGAGAAAGTTTTTTTTTTACAAATTTCAAAATCTGTCAGATATTGTTCAAATTATTTTTTATTTCACGTCTAGACATGTGAAGTGCATGAACTATGGCAAAAAAAGTGAAAAAAAAATTGGTCTGAATTTTTCGTACTTTTCAGATTTTTTTAGTTTTCGCGGTCAGGATGAGAGAAAGTTTTTTTTTTACAAATTTCAAAATCTGTCAATTATTGTCCAAATTATATTTATATTTCACATCTAGACATGTGAAATGTATGAACTATGGCAAAAAAAGTGAAAAAAAAATTGGTCTGATTTTTACGTACTTTTCAGATTTTCTTAGTTTTCATTTAAGGTCCATGGTCAGGAAAAAAGACAGATTTTTGAAAAATTTTAAAATCTATCAATTATTGTCCAAATTATATTTATATTTCACATCTAGACATGTGAAATGTATGAACTATAGCAAAAAAGTGAAAAAAAAATTGGTTTGATTTTTTCGTACTTTTCAGATTTTTTTTTATTTTCGCGGTCAGGATGAGAGAAAGTTTTTTTTTTACAAATTTCAAAATCTGTCAGATATTGTTCAAATTATTTTTTATTTCACGTCTAGACATGTGAAGTGCATGAACTATGGCAAAAAAAGTGAAAAAAAAATTGGTCTGAATTTTTCGTACTTTTCAGATTTTTTTAGTTTTCGCGGTCAGGATGAGAGAAAGTTTTTTTTTTACAAATTTCAAAATCTGTCAATTATTGTCCAAATTATATTTATATTTCACATCTAGACATGTGAAATGTATGAACTATGGCAAAAAAAGTGAAAAAAAAATTGGTCTGATTTTTACGTACTTTTCAGATTTTCTTAGTTTTCATTTAAGGTCCATGGTCAGGAAAAAAGACAGATTTTTGAAAAATTTAAAAATCTATCAATTATTGTCCAAATTATATTTATATTTCACATCTAGACATGTGAAATGTATGAACTATAGCAAAAAAGTGAAAAAAAAATTGGTTTGATTTTTTCGTACTTTTCAGATTTTTTTTTATTTTCGCGGTCAGGATGAGAGAAAGTTTTTTTTTTTACAAATTTCAAAATCTGTCAGATATTGTTCAAATTATTTTTTATTTCACGTCTAGACATGTGAAGTGCATGAACTATGGCAAAAAAAGTGAAAAAAAAATTGGTCTGAATTTTTCGTACTTTTCAGATTTTTTTAGTTTTCGCGGTCAGGATGAGAGAAAGTTTTTTTTTTACAAATTTCAAAATCTGTCAATTATTGTCCAAATTATATTTATATTTCACATCTAGACATGTGAAATGTATGAACTATGCCAAAAAAAGTGAAAAAAAAAATTGGTCTGATTTTTACGTACTTTTCAGATTTTCTTAGTTTTCATTTAAGGTCCATGGTCAGGAAAAAAGACAGATTTTTGAAAAATTTAAAAATCTGTCAATTATTGTCCAAATTATATTTATATTTCACATCTAGACATGTGAAATGTATGAACTATAGCAAAAAAGTGAAAAAAAAATTGGTTTGATTTTTTCGTACTTTTCAGATTTTTTTTTATTTTCGGGGTCAGGATGAGAGAAAGTTTTTTTTTTTACAAATTTCAAAATCTGTCAGATATTGTTCAAATTATTTTTTATTTCACGTCTAGACATGTGAAGTGCATGAACTATGGCAAAAAAAGTGAAAAAAAAATTGGTCTGAATTTTTCGTACTTTTCAGATTTTTTTAGTTTTCGCGGTCAGGATGAGAGAAAGTTTTTTTTTTACAAATTTCAAAATCTGTCAATTATTGTCCAAATTATATTTATATTTCACATCTAGACATGTGAAATGTTTGAACTATGCCAAAAAAAGTGAAAGAAATTTGGGTTGATTTTTTCGTACTTTTCAGATTTTCTTAGTTTTCATTTAACCCTTACAAGCCCGACCATTCTAATTTCGTTAAAATTTTAACGATGACCAATCATCTAATATCTCAGCTGTCCAATGACTGATTTTATTTCTGAAATCTTACCCGTAATGCTGACAACATAAGCTTCAATTTGATATGATTGGTTAAGGGGTTTATGGCGCGAAATGTTTTGGATACTTGAAGATGAGTCGTGAAAAAAACTTTTCACTTCAGTCGTACATTTTAACATGGACCGCTAGATGCCACCTGCACTTCGTTGGAGTTTACCTCGACTGGAAACCACACAGCTGGATAAACTGAGGTAATATATATTTTACATCGTTTCTAGTTATGGTTAATCTTAATTTGTAGTCATAAAATCATGTTATTTGATAGTAATATGCTTTCTCATCAGCGTCAACATTATGGCATAGCGGGGGCTAAGTGCATCGTCATGTAACTTTAGCTAGCTGCATTACTCTGAACTGCTTGCAGTATTCTCGTTTGCTTTTTATATCAGTTATTTTCATTTGACAATTTCATTTAAAAACCTGTTAGTATATAACCTGTAAGTAAGTTTGTTTTCTAGTACCAATTTGCTTGTTAGGTAAGCATTATAGGCAAGTCAGTATAGCATACCAAAGCTGAATAAATCAAACGCGCCGCGTTTCTAAGTTGCGTTCTCTTACATGAAATAAGTTGAGCGATATTTTTACTCCTCTCAATATGTAGTTGTAGAAAACAAGATGTGAAATCACGGATTCTGTCAGAAATGTAGTGCTAATTAACGTATTGCCTCTCATCGGGTTGTTACCTCGCTAGGCAGTTTGTAGTGAACTGTTTTACCTTGCTTCTAAATGTCAAACATCAGACGTGCTTGTCTCAACATTTTCTAAGATGGCATGACTTGATATTCTACTCTTCTCAATATGTAGTTTTATAGAAAACATGATGTGAAATCACATATTATGTCAGAAATGTCATTATTGCATTTAAGCAGTTAGTTACTAGGTGAAATGTAATCTGTCTTTATCTTGATGCCAGCCAGGCAATCAGATTTAGGGTAGCTAAACCCATGTGTAATAAAATGACTTTTCATACTTCTAAATATTTTTGAGTTACTCAAAATGCTTCAATAGTTTAGGCTACCTCTTCTTGTGTATGTATGTGCACACATGCACACATCTGTAGTTTTGTGATTTTATTTTTTTAATTAATAAATGTATTACATTTGTATGATTTTACTGTTGTTTCAGATGGAGGATGACAAGACCTACACAGACCTCCTTGCAGGCCTGAAGAGGTGGCTGACTGCTGATGAGCTTGCGCTCACAATGTTGAAGACCATGTGAGGATGGAGGAAGAAGGTATAGATTTAGGTGGCGTGCGTAGGGTGGTGTAGACTGCCACTAAAACACTGTGAAATAGACTTGTTATGTTGATTTTTATGTTGTTGTCCCAGGCATATGTGGTTTTACCAACCGGAACGGGTGAGAGGTTGTGCTTAGTAGGCCGTTGTATGCAAACACACAGTGCAGGGGCATGGGACGAAGAGACCCCAGAAGAGTTTCACAGTTTTCTGGGATTGATCATTGACATGGGACTTCACTTCCCTCCCTAATATCCATTGCTACTGGGGAACCAAGTCTCTGAAGGGATCAGGGAGCGTTGACCAAATGAGAAATACATATTGTGTACACTTTTTCTCCATTGACATTGCTGTTTCAGTAGTTTCTTATTATTTCAAGTTTGGCAATGCAGAATCTGGTGTTGAACCTAGGTTTGGTAGCTACAGCCAGAAAGATTTTGGCGAAAATCTATCACAACAGCTGGCAGGCATTTCCGTCAAAATTTCAGCCTCGCCTTCAGCTGCTCCAACTACTACTCTGTCATCTTTTCATCAAGTACATATTCCTGTACAGCAGGAGCCAAAGAAAAATTGTTGGCTTTGTTATAAAAACAGTACATAATAACACTAAAGTAGCTTGTATGGCCTGGAGTTTAGCGGTAGGTGACTGCTTTTTTGGTAAACAAAATTGCTGTCAGATTTGACATTCTACAGAAGGGGATGCGTTTCGTTATGAGTCATAGGTCCTCTGTGTTTAACCTTCAGGTTCCCCACCCCACCTTTCCCTATCCTCCTCTGTGTGTGTGTGTGTGTGTGTGAGTTTGTGTTTATATGTGTGTATGTGTTTATTCTCAACAGGCTTGTTCTATGTAATCCACTTTCAAATGTTTAGACACATTGATTTTTGAGTGATGTTGAAGTTGATTGTATTCCTAGCTTTTCATAAATAATACATTTTATAGATGTATATCATTTTCATATTACACTAATTTATATAAGGAAGTTGTATCTGTTGAATCAAATGTATTCTATGTCTCTTCAGAATTGATCTTCAATAAATATACAGTATACTTACTTGCTGTATTACTGGTAAGGTACATGTTTTTCTTTTATATATCATTATTGTTGACTGTAGCATTTGCTTATATACAAATAAATGGTTTATTCTTATGGACCAAATACATCTAAACCATTGTGTCTGACTTCATTATTAGTTTTTATGCATACTTTTATGTTTTTGGTGAGAAAGAGAATGCGAATTCTGTCAACATTCTAAATCCCGTTTCCTGCATTTTTATACACTTATCACTTAATTTATCATAACTTTTGAAAGGTTAATGGTATTCCAATTCAGTCTTTTTTGTTAAATAGCCCACAACTTGCTGATCATGTCATACACTCTATATTTTTCTCTATCTCGTATAGAAATATGATGAAAATTCATTTTTATGCGAATGAAATTCAATTTTAACGAATTTCGGTATACATTTGGAGAGGATTTTCGAAGACTGTTCATTACTATATCAACATTACCATATGTATTTTACATCATTTGATAGAACTGACCCTTCTGATTACAATGGTATGTATATCCCATTGATGGTATGTATTATACTCAAGAAATAAGGTTTTTTGTGTAAGGAGGTCATCCAGCACCAAAAATGGAATGTTCGGCACGGGCACGAAAGGGTTAAGGTCCGTGGTCAGGAAAAAAGACAGATTTTTGAAAAATTTAAAAATCTGTCAATTATTGTCCAAATTATATTTATATTTCACATCTAGACATGTGAAATGTATGAACTATGCCAAAAAAAGTGAAAAAAATGTGGTTTGATTTTTTCGTACTTTTCAGATTTTCTTAGTTTTCATTTAAGGTCCGTGGTCAGGAAAAAAGACAGATTTTTGAAAAATGTAAAAATCTGTCAATTATTGTCCAAATTATTTTTATCTCACATCTAGACATGTGAAATGTATGAACTATGGCAAAAAAAGTGAAAAACAAATTGGTCTGATTTTTTCGTACTTTTCAGATTTTTTTAGTTTTCGCGGTCAGGATGAAAGAAAGTTTTTTTTTTACAAATTTCAAAATCTGTCAATAATTGTCCAAATTATATTTATATTTCACATCTAGACATGTGAAATGTATGAACTATGCCAAAAAAAGTGAAAAAAAAATTGGTTTGATTTTTTCGTACTTTTCAGATTTTCTTAGTTTTCATTTAAGGTCCGTGGTCAGGAAAAAAGACAGATTTTTGAAAAATTTAAAAATCTGTCAATTATTGTCCAAATTATATTTATATTTCACATCTAGACATGTGAAATGTATGAACTATGCCAAAAAAAGTGAAAAAAATGTGGTTTGATTTTTTCGTACTTTTCAGATTTTCTTAGTTTTCATTTAAGGTCCGTGGTCAGGAAAAAAGACAGATTTTTGAAAAATGTAAAAATCTGTCAATTATTGTCCAAATTATTTTTATCTCACATCTAGACATGTGAAATGTATGAACTATGGCAAAAAAAGTGAAAAACAAATTGGTCTGATTTTTTCGTACTTTTCAGATTTTTTTAGTTTTCGCGGTCAGGATGAAAGAAAGTTTTTTTTTTACAAATTTCAAAATCTGTCAATAATTGTCCAAATTATATTTATATTTCACATCTAGACATGTGAAATGTATGAACTATGCCAAAAAAAGTGAAAAAAAAATTGGTTTGATTTTTTCGTACTTTTCAGATTTTCTTAGTTTTCATTTAAGGTCCGTGGTCAGGAAAAAAGACAGATTTTTGAAAAATTTTAAAATCTGTCAATTATTGTCCAAATTATTTTTATCTCACATCTAGACATGTGAAATGTATGAACTATGGCAAAAAAAGTGAAAAACAAATTGGTCTGATTTTTTCGTACTTTTCAGATTTTTTTAGTTTTCGCGGTCAGGATGAAAGAAAGTTTTTTTTTTACAAATTTCAAAATCTGTCAATAATTGTCCAAATTATATTTATATTTCACATCTAGACATGTGAAATGTATGAACTATGCCAAAAAAAGTGAAAAAAATTTGGTTTGATTTTTTCGTACTTTTCAGATTTTCTTAGTTTTCATTTAAGGTCCGTGGTCAGGAAAAAAGACAGATTTTTGAAAAATGTAAAAATCTGTCAATTATTGTCCAAATTATTTTTATTTCACATCTAGACATGTGAAATGTATGAACTATGGCAAAAAAAGTGAAAAAAAAATTGGTCTGATTTTTTCGTACTTTTCAGATTTTCTTAGTTTTCATTTAAGGTCCGTGGTCAGGAAAAAAGACAGATTTTTGAAAAATTTAAAAATCTGTCAATTATTGTCCAAATTATTTTTATCTCACATCTAGACATGTGAAATGTATGAACTATGGCAAAAAAAGTGAAAAAAAAATTGGTCTGATTTTTTCGTACTTTTCAGATTTTTTTAGTTTTCGCGGTCAGGATGAAAGAAAGTTTTTTTTTTACAAATTTCAAAATCTGTCAATAATTGTCCAAATTATATTTATATTTCACATCTAGACATGTGAAATGTATGAACTATGCCAAAAAAAGTGAAAAAAATTTGGTTTGATTTTTTCGTACTTTTCAGATTTTCTTAGTTTTCATTTAAGGTCCGTGGTCAGGAAAAAAGACAGATTTTTGAAAAATTTAAAAATCTGTCAATTATTGTCCAAATTATTTTTATCTCACATCTAGACATGTGAAATGTATGAACTATGGCAAAAAAAGTGAAAGAAATTTGGTTTGATTTTTTCGTACTTTTCAGATTTTCTTAGTTTTCATTTAAGGTCCGTGGTCAGGAAAAAAGACAGATTTTTGAAAAATTTTAAAATCTGTCAATTATTGTCCAAATTATTTTTATCTCACATCTAGACATGTGAAATGTATGAACTATGGCAAAAAAAGTGAAAAACAAATTGGTCTGATTTTTTCGTACTTTTCAGATTTTTTTAGTTTTCGCGGTCAGGATGAAAGAAAGTTTTTTTTTTACAAATTTCAAAATCTGTCAATAATTGTCCAAATTATATTTATATTTCACATCTAGACATGTGAAATGTATGAACTATGCCAAAAAAAGTGAAAAAAATTTGGTTTGATTTTTTCGTACTTTTCAGATTTTCTTAGTTTTCATTTAAGGTCCGTGGTCAGGAAAAAAGACAGATTTTTGAAAAATGTAAAAATCTGTCAATTATTGTCCAAATTATTTTTATTTCACATCTAGACATGTGAAATGTATGAACTATGGCAAAAAAAGTGAAAAAAAAATTGGTCTGATTTTTTCGTACTTTTCAGATTTTCTTAGTTTTCATTTAAGGTCCGTGGTCAGGAAAAAAGACAGATTTTTGAAAAATTTAAAAATCTGTCAATTATTGTCCAAATTATTTTTATCTCACATCTAGACATGTGAAATGTATGAACTATGGCAAAAAAAGTGAAAAAAAAATTGGTCTGATTTTTTCGTACTTTTCAGATTTTTTTAGTTTTCGCGGTCAGGATGAAAGAAAGTTTTTTTTTTACAAATTTCAAAATCTGTCAATAATTGTCCAAATTATATTTATATTTCACATCTAGACATGTGAAATGTATGAACTATGCCAAAAAAAGTGAAAAAAATTTGGTTTGATTTTTTCGTACTTTTCAGATTTTCTTAGTTTTCATTTAAGGTCCGTGGTCAGGAAAAAAGACAGATTTTTGAAAAATTTAAAAATCTGTCAATTATTGTCCAAATTATTTTTATCTCACATCTAGACATGTGAAATGTATGAACTATGGCAAAAAAAGTGAAAGAAATTTGGTTTGATTTTTTCGTACTTTTCAGATTTTCTTAGTTTTCATTTAAGGTCCGTGGTCAGGAAAAAAGACAGATTTTTGAAAAATTTAAAAATCTGTCAATTATTGTCCAAATTATTTTTATCTCACATCTAGACATGTGAAATGTATGAACTATTGCAAAAAAAGTGAAAAAAAAATTGGTCTGATTTTTTCGTACTTTTCAGATTTTTTTAGTTTTCGCGGTCAGGATGAAAGAAAGTTTTTTTTTTACAAATTTCAAAATCTGTCAATTATTGTCCAAATTATATTTATATTTCACATCTAGACATGTGAAATGTATGAACTATGCCAAAAAAAGTGAAAGAAATTTGGTTTGATTTTTTCGTACTTTTCAGATTTTCTTAGTTTTCATTTAAGGTCCGTGGTCAGGAAAAAAGACAGATTTTTGAAAAATTTAAAAATCTGTCAATTATTGTCCAAATTATTTTTATCTCACATCTAGACATGTGAAATGTATGAACTATGGCAAAAAAAGTGAAAAAAAAATTGGTCTGATTTTTACGTACTTTTCAGATTTTCTTAGTTTTCATTTAAGGTCCATGGTCAGGAAAAAAGACAGATTTTTGAAAAATTTAAAAATCTGTCAATTATTGTCCAAATTATATTTATATTTCACATCTAGACATGTGAAATGTATGAACTATGCCAAAAAAAGTGAAAGAAATTTGGTTTGATTTTTTCGTACTTTTCAGATTTTCTTAGTTTTCATTTAAGGTCCGTGGTCAGGAAAAAAGACAGATTTTTGAAAAATTTAAAAATCTGTCAATTATTGTCCAAATTATTTTTATCTCACATCTAGACATGTGAAATGTATGAACTATGGCAAAAAAAGTGAAAAAAAAATTGGTCTGATTTTTACGTACTTTTCAGATTTTCTTAGTTTTCATTTAAGGTCCATGGTCAGGAAAAAAGACAGATTTTTGAAAAATTTAAAAATCTGTCAATTATTGTCCAAATTATATTTATATTTCACATCTAGACATGTGAAATGTATGAACTATAGCAAAAAAGTGAAAAAAAAATTGGTTTGATTTTTTCGTACTTTTCAGATTTTTTTTTATTTTCGGGGTCAGGATGAGAGAAAGTTTTTTTTTTTACAAATTTCAAAATCTGTCAGATATTGTTCAAATTATTTTTTATTTCACGTCTAGACATGTGAAGTGCATGAACTATGGCAAAAAAAGTGAAAAAAAAATTGGTCTGAATTTTTCGTACTTTTCAGATTTTTTTAGTTTTCGCGGTCAGGATGAGAGAAAGTTTTTTTTTTACAAATTTCAAAATCTGTCAATTATTGTCCAAATTATATTTATATTTCACATCTAGACATGTGAAATGTTTGAACTATGCCAAAAAAAGTGAAAGAAATTTGGGTTGATTTTTTCGTACTTTTCAGATTTTCTTAGTTTTCATTTAAGGTCCGTGGTCAGGAAAAAAGACAGATTTTTGAAAAATTTAAAAATCTGTCAATTATTGTCCAAATTATATTTATATTTCACATCTAGACATGTGAAATGTATGAACTACGCCAAAAAAAGTGAAAAAAATGTGGTTTGATTTTTTCGTACTTTTCAGATTTTCTTAGTTTTCATTTAAGGTCCGTGGTCAGGAAAAAAGACAGATTTTTGAAAAATGTAAAAATCTGTCAATTATTGTCCAAATTATTTTTATCTCACATCTAGACATGTGAAATGTATGAACTATGGCAAAAAAAGTGAAAAACAAATTGGTCTGATTTTTTCGTACTTTTCAGATTTTTTTAGTTTTCGCGGTCAGGATGAAAGAAAGTTTTTTTTTTACAAATTTCAAAATCTGTCAATAATTGTCCAAATTATATTTATATTTCACATCTAGACATGTGAAATGTATGAACTATGCCAAAAAAAGTGAAAAAAAAATTGGTTTGATTTTTTCGTACTTTTCAGATTTTCTTAGTTTTCATTTAAGGTCCGTGGTCAGGAAAAAAGACAGATTTTTGAAAAATTTTAAAATCTGTCAATTATTGTCCAAATTATTTTTATCTCACATCTAGACATGTGAAATGTATGAACTATGGCAAAAAAAGTGAAAAACAAATTGGTCTGATTTTTTCGTACTTTTCAGATTTTTTTAGTTTTCGCGGTCAGGATGAAAGAAAGTTTTTTTTTTACAAATTTCAAAATCTGTCAATAATTGTCCAAATTATATTTATATTTCACATCTAGACATGTGAAATGTATGAACTATGCCAAAAAAAGTGAAAAAAATTTGGTTTGATTTTTTCGTACTTTTCAGATTTTCTTAGTTTTCATTTAAGGTCCGTGGTCAGGAAAAAAGACAGATTTTTGAAAAATGTAAAAATCTGTCAATTATTGTCCAAATTATTTTTATTTCACATCTAGACATGTGAAATGTATGAACTATGGCAAAAAAAGTGAAAAAAAAATTGGTCTGATTTTTTCGTACTTTTCAGATTTTCTTAGTTTTCATTTAAGGTCCGTGGTCAGGAAAAAAGACAGATTTTTGAAAAATTTAAAAATCTGTCAATTATTGTCCAAATTATTCTTATCTCACATCTAGACATGTGAAATGTATGAACTATGGCAAAAAAAGTGAAAAAAAAATTGGTCTGATTTTTTCGTACTTTTCAGATTTTTTTAGTTTTCGCGGTCAGGATGAAAGAAAGTTTTTTTTTTACAAATTTCAAAATCTGTCAATAATTGTCCAAATTATATTTATATTTCACATCTAGACATGTGAAATGTATGAACTATGCCAAAAAAAGTGAAAAAAATTTGGTTTGATTTTTTCGTACTTTTCAGATTTTCTTAGTTTTCATTTAAGGTCCGTGGTCAGGAAAAAAGACAGATTTTTGAAAAATTTAAAAATCTGTCAATTATTGTCCAAATTATTTTTATCTCACATCTAGACATGTGAAATGTATGAACTATGGCAAAAAAAGTGAAAGAAATTTGGTTTGATTTTTTCGTACTTTTCAGATTTTCTTAGTTTTCATTTAAGGTCCGTGGTCAGGAAAAAAGACAGATTTTTGAAAAATTTAAAAATCTGTCAATTATTGTCCAAATTATTTTTATCTCACATCTAGACATGTGAAATGTATGAACTATGGCAAAAAAAGTGAAAAAAAAATTGGTCTGATTTTTTCGTACTTTTCAGATTTTTTTAGTTTTCGCGGTCAGGATGAAAGAAAGTTTTTTTTTTACAAATTTCAAAATCTGTCAATTATTGTCCAAATTATATTTATATTTCACATCTAGACATGTGAAATGTATGAACTATGCCAAAAAAAGTGAAAGAAATTTGGTTTGATTTTTTCGTACTTTTCAGATTTTCTTAGTTTTCATTTAAGGTCCGTGGTCAGGAAAAAAGACAGATTTTTGAAAAATTTAAAAATCTGTCAATTATTGTCCAAATTATTTTTATCTCACATCTAGACATGTGAAATGTATGAACTATGGCAAAAAAAGTGAAAAAAAAATTGGTCTGATTTTTACGTACTTTTCAGATTTTCTTAGTTTTCATTTAAGGTCCATGGTCAGGAAAAAAGACAGATTTTTGAAAAATTTAAAAATCTGTCAATTATTGTCCAAATTATATTTATATTTCACATCTAGACATGTGAAATGTATGAACTATGCCAAAAAAAGTGAAAGAAATTTGGTTTGATTTTTTCGTACTTTTCAGATTTTCTTAGTTTTCATTTAAGGTCCGTGGTCAGGAAAAAAGACAGATTTTTGAAAAATTTAAAAATCTGTCAATTATTGTCCAAATTATTTTTATCTCACATCTAGACATGTGAAATGTATGAACTATGGCAAAAAAAGTGAAAAAAAAATTGGTCTGAATTTTTCGTACTTTTCAGATTTTTTTAGTTTTCGCGGTCAGGATGAGAGAAAGTTTTTTTTTTACAAATTTCAAAATCTGTCAGATATTGTTCAAATTATTTTTTATTTCACGTCTAGACATGTGAAGTGCATGAACTATGGCAAAAAAAGTGAAAAAAAAATTGGTCTGAATTTTTCGTACTTTTCAGATTTTTTTAGTTTTCGTGGTCAGGATGAGAGAAAGTTTTTTTTTTACAAATTTCAAAATCTGTCAATTATTGTCCAAATTATATTTATATTTCACATCTAGACATGTGAAATGTATGAACTATGGCAAAAAAAGTGAAAAAAAAATTGGTCTGATTTTTACGTGCTTTTCAGATTTTCTTAGTTTTCATTTAAGGTCCATGGTCAGGAAAAAAGACAGATTTTTGAAAAATTTTAAAATCTGTCAATTATTGTCCAAATTATTTTTATCTCACATCTAGACATGTGAAATGTATGAACTATGGCAAAAAAAGTGAAAAACAAATTGGTCTGATTTTTTCGTACTTTTCAGATTTTTTTAGTTTTCGCGGTCAGGATGAAAGAAAGTTTTTTTTTTACAAATTTCAAAATCTGTCAATAATTGTCCAAATTATATTTATATTTCACATCTAGACATGTGAAATGTATGAACTATGCCAAAAAAAGTGAAAAAAATTTGGTTTGATTTTTTCGTACTTTTCAGATTTTCTTAGTTTTCATTTAAGGTCCGTGGTCAGGAAAAAAGACAGATTTTTGAAAAATGTAAAAATCTGTCAATTATTGTCCAAATTATTTTTATTTCACATCTAGACATGTGAAATGTATGAACTATGGCAAAAAAAGTGAAAAAAAAATTGGTCTGATTTTTTCGTACTTTTCAGATTTTCTTAGTTTTCATTTAAGGTCCGTGGTCAGGAAAAAAGACAGATTTTTGAAAAATTTAAAAATCTGTCAATTATTGTCCAAATTATTTTTATCTCACATCTAGACATGTGAAATGTATGAACTATGGCAAAAAAAGTGAAAAAAAAATTGGTCTGATTTTTTCGTACTTTTCAGATTTTTTTAGTTTTCGCGGTCAGGATGAAAGAAAGTTTTTTTTTTACAAATTTCAAAATCTGTCAATAATTGTCCAAATTATATTTATATTTCACATCTAGACATGTGAAATGTATGAACTATGCCAAAAAAAGTGAAAAAAATTTGGTTTGATTTTTTCGTACTTTTCAGATTTTCTTAGTTTTCATTTAAGGTCCGTGGTCAGGAAAAAAGACAGATTTTTGAAAAATTTAAAAATCTGTCAATTATTGTCCAAATTATTTTTATCTCACATCTAGACATGTGAAATGTATGAACTATGGCAAAAAAAGTGAAAGAAATTTGGTTTGATTTTTTCGTACTTTTCAGATTTTCTTAGTTTTCATTTAAGGTCCGTGGTCAGGAAAAAAGACAGATTTTTGAAAAATTTTAAAATCTGTCAATTATTGTCCAAATTATTTTTATCTCACATCTAGACATGTGAAATGTATGAACTATGGCAAAAAAAGTGAAAAACAAATTGGTCTGATTTTTTCGTACTTTTCAGATTTTTTTAGTTTTCGCGGTCAGGATGAAAGAAAGTTTTTTTTTTACAAATTTCAAAATCTGTCAATAATTGTCCAAATTATATTTATATTTCACATCTAGACATGTGAAATGTATGAACTATGCCAAAAAAAGTGAAAAAAATTTGGTTTGATTTTTTCGTACTTTTCAGATTTTCTTAGTTTTCATTTAAGGTCCGTGGTCAGGAAAAAAGACAGATTTTTGAAAAATGTAAAAATCTGTCAATTATTGTCCAAATTATTTTTATTTCACATCTAGACATGTGAAATGTATGAACTATGGCAAAAAAAGTGAAAAAAAAATTGGTCTGATTTTTTCGTACTTTTCAGATTTTCTTAGTTTTCATTTAAGGTCCGTGGTCAGGAAAAAAGACAGATTTTTGAAAAATTTAAAAATCTGTCAATTATTGTCCAAATTATTTTTATCTCACATCTAGACATGTGAAATGTATGAACTATGGCAAAAAAAGTGAAAAAAAAATTGGTCTGATTTTTTCGTACTTTTCAGATTTTTTTAGTTTTCGCGGTCAGGATGAAAGAAAGTTTTTTTTTTACAAATTTCAAAATCTGTCAATAATTGTCCAAATTATATTTATATTTCACATCTAGACATGTGAAATGTATGAACTATGCCAAAAAAAGTGAAAAAAATTTGGTTTGATTTTTTCGTACTTTTCAGATTTTCTTAGTTTTCATTTAAGGTCCGTGGTCAGGAAAAAAGACAGATTTTTGAAAAATTTAAAAATCTGTCAATTATTGTCCAAATTATTTTTATCTCACATCTAGACATGTGAAATGTATGAACTATGGCAAAAAAAGTGAAAGAAATTTGGTTTGATTTTTTCGTACTTTTCAGATTTTCTTAGTTTTCATTTAAGGTCCGTGGTCAGGAAAAAAGACAGATTTTTGAAAAATTTTAAAATCTGTCAATTATTGTCCAAATTATTTTTATCTCACATCTAGACATGTGAAATGTATGAACTATGGCAAAAAAAGTGAAAAACAAATTGGTCTGATTTTTTCGTACTTTTCAGATTTTTTTAGTTTTCGCGGTCAGGATGAAAGAAAGTTTTTTTTTTACAAATTTCAAAATCTGTCAATAATTGTCCAAATTATATTTATATTTCACATCTAGACATGTGAAATGTATGAACTATGCCAAAAAAAGTGAAAAAAATTTGGTTTGATTTTTTCGTACTTTTCAGATTTTCTTAGTTTTCATTTAAGGTCCGTGGTCAGGAAAAAAGACAGATTTTTGAAAAATGTAAAAATCTGTCAATTATTGTCCAAATTATTTTTATTTCACATCTAGACATGTGAAATGTATGAACTATGGCAAAAAAAGTGAAAAAAAAATTGGTCTGATTTTTTCGTACTTTTCAGATTTTCTTAGTTTTCATTTAAGGTCCGTGGTCAGGAAAAAAGACAGATTTTTGAAAAATTTAAAAATCTGTCAATTATTGTCCAAATTATTTTTATCTCACATCTAGACATGTGAAATGTATGAACTATGGCAAAAAAAGTGAAAAAAAAATTGGTCTGATTTTTTCGTACTTTTCAGATTTTTTTAGTTTTCGCGGTCAGGATGAAAGAAAGTTTTTTTTTTACAAATTTCAAAATCTGTCAATAATTGTCCAAATTATATTTATATTTCACATCTAGACATGTGAAATGTATGAACTATGCCAAAAAAAGTGAAAAAAATTTGGTTTGATTTTTTCGTACTTTTCAGATTTTCTTAGTTTTCATTTAAGGTCCGTGGTCAGGAAAAAAGACAGATTTTTGAAAAATTTAAAAATCTGTCAATTATTGTCCAAATTATTTTTATCTCACATCTAGACATGTGAAATGTATGAACTATGGCAAAAAAAGTGAAAGAAATTTGGTTTGATTTTTTCGTACTTTTCAGATTTTCTTAGTTTTCATTTAAGGTCCGTGGTCAGGAAAAAAGACAGATTTTTGAAAAATTTAAAAATCTGTCAATTATTGTCCAAATTATTTTTATCTCACATCTAGACATGTGAAATGTATGAACTATTGCAAAAAAAGTGAAAAAAAAATTGGTCTGATTTTTTCGTACTTTTCAGATTTTTTTAGTTTTCGCGGTCAGGATGAAAGAAAGTTTTTTTTTTACAAATTTCAAAATCTGTCAATTATTGTCCAAATTATATTTATATTTCACATCTAGACATGTGAAATGTATGAACTATGCCAAAAAAAGTGAAAGAAATTTGGTTTGATTTTTTCGTACTTTTCAGATTTTCTTAGTTTTCATTTAAGGTCCGTGGTCAGGAAAAAAGACAGATTTTTGAAAAATTTAAAAATCTGTCAATTATTGTCCAAATTATTTTTATCTCACATCTAGACATGTGAAATGTATGAACTATGGCAAAAAAAGTGAAAAAAAAATTGGTCTGATTTTTACGTACTTTTCAGATTTTCTTAGTTTTCATTTAAGGTCCATGGTCAGGAAAAAAGACAGATTTTTGAAAAATTTAAAAATCTGTCAATTATTGTCCAAATTATATTTATATTTCACATCTAGACATGTGAAATGTATGAACTATGCCAAAAAAAGTGAAAGAAATTTGGTTTGATTTTTTCGTACTTTTCAGATTTTCTTAGTTTTCATTTAAGGTCCGTGGTCAGGAAAAAAGACAGATTTTTGAAAAATTTAAAAATCTGTCAATTATTGTCCAAATTATTTTTATCTCACATCTAGACATGTGAAATGTATGAACTATGGCAAAAAAAGTGAAAAAAAAATTGGTCTGATTTTTACGTACTTTTCAGATTTTCTTAGTTTTCATTTAAGGTCCATGGTCAGGAAAAAAGACAGATTTTTGAAAAATTTAAAAATCTGTCAATTATTGTCCAAATTATATTTATATTTCACATCTAGACATGTGAAATGTATGAACTATAGCAAAAAAGTGAAAAAAAAATTGGTTTGATTTTTTCGTACTTTTCAGATTTTTTTTTATTTTCGGGGTCAGGATGAGAGAAAGTTTTTTTTTTTACAAATTTCAAAATCTGTCAGATATTGTTCAAATTATTTTTTATTTCACGTCTAGACATGTGAAGTGCATGAACTATGGCAAAAAAAGTGAAAAAAAAATTGGTCTGAATTTTTCGTACTTTTCAGATTTTTTTAGTTTTCGCGGTCAGGATGAGAGAAAGTTTTTTTTTTACAAATTTCAAAATCTGTCAATTATTGTCCAAATTATATTTATATTTCACATCTAGACATGTGAAATGTTTGAACTATGCCAAAAAAAGTGAAAGAAATTTGGGTTGATTTTTTCGTACTTTTCAGATTTTCTTAGTTTTCATTTAAGGTCCGTGGTCAGGAAAAAAGACAGATTTTTGAAAAATTTAAAAATCTGTCAATTATTGTCCAAATTATATTTATATTTCACATCTAGACATGTGAAATGTATGAACTACGCCAAAAAAAGTGAAAAAAATGTGGTTTGATTTTTTCGTACTTTTCAGATTTTCTTAGTTTTCATTTAAGGTCCGTGGTCAGGAAAAAAGACAGATTTTTGAAAAATGTAAAAATCTGTCAATTATTGTCCAAATTATTTTTATCTCACATCTAGACATGTGAAATGTATGAACTATGGCAAAAAAAGTGAAAAACAAATTGGTCTGATTTTTTCGTACTTTTCAGATTTTTTTAGTTTTCGCGGTCAGGATGAAAGAAAGTTTTTTTTTTACAAATTTCAAAATCTGTCAATAATTGTCCAAATTATATTTATATTTCACATCTAGACATGTGAAATGTATGAACTATGCCAAAAAAAGTGAAAAAAAAATTGGTTTGATTTTTTCGTACTTTTCAGATTTTCTTAGTTTTCATTTAAGGTCCGTGGTCAGGAAAAAAGACAGATTTTTGAAAAATTTTAAAATCTGTCAATTATTGTCCAAATTATTTTTATCTCACATCTAGACATGTGAAATGTATGAACTATGGCAAAAAAAGTGAAAAACAAATTGGTCTGATTTTTTCGTACTTTTCAGATTTTTTTAGTTTTCGCGGTCAGGATGAAAGAAAGTTTTTTTTTTACAAATTTCAAAATCTGTCAATAATTGTCCAAATTATATTTATATTTCACATCTAGACATGTGAAATGTATGAACTATGCCAAAAAAAGTGAAAAAAATTTGGTTTGATTTTTTCGTACTTTTCAGATTTTCTTAGTTTTCATTTAAGGTCCGTGGTCAGGAAAAAAGACAGATTTTTGAAAAATGTAAAAATCTGTCAATTATTGTCCAAATTATTTTTATTTCACATCTAGACATGTGAAATGTATGAACTATGGCAAAAAAAGTGAAAAAAAAATTGGTCTGATTTTTTCGTACTTTTCAGATTTTCTTAGTTTTCATTTAAGGTCCGTGGTCAGGAAAAAAGACAGATTTTTGAAAAATTTAAAAATCTGTCAATTATTGTCCAAATTATTCTTATCTCACATCTAGACATGTGAAATGTATGAACTATGGCAAAAAAAGTGAAAAAAAAATTGGTCTGATTTTTTCGTACTTTTCAGATTTTTTTAGTTTTCGCGGTCAGGATGAAAGAAAGTTTTTTTTTTACAAATTTCAAAATCTGTCAATAATTGTCCAAATTATATTTATATTTCACATCTAGACATGTGAAATGTATGAACTATGCCAAAAAAAGTGAAAAAAATTTGGTTTGATTTTTTCGTACTTTTCAGATTTTCTTAGTTTTCATTTAAGGTCCGTGGTCAGGAAAAAAGACAGATTTTTGAAAAATTTAAAAATCTGTCAATTATTGTCCAAATTATTTTTATCTCACATCTAGACATGTGAAATGTATGAACTATGGCAAAAAAAGTGAAAGAAATTTGGTTTGATTTTTTCGTACTTTTCAGATTTTCTTAGTTTTCATTTAAGGTCCGTGGTCAGGAAAAAAGACAGATTTTTGAAAAATTTAAAAATCTGTCAATTATTGTCCAAATTATTTTTATCTCACATCTAGACATGTGAAATGTATGAACTATGGCAAAAAAAGTGAAAAAAAAATTGGTCTGATTTTTTCGTACTTTTCAGATTTTTTTAGTTTTCGCGGTCAGGATGAAAGAAAGTTTTTTTTTTACAAATTTCAAAATCTGTCAATTATTGTCCAAATTATATTTATATTTCACATCTAGACATGTGAAATGTATGAACTATGCCAAAAAAAGTGAAAGAAATTTGGTTTGATTTTTTCGTACTTTTCAGATTTTCTTAGTTTTCATTTAAGGTCCGTGGTCAGGAAAAAAGACAGATTTTTGAAAAATTTAAAAATCTGTCAATTATTGTCCAAATTATTTTTATCTCACATCTAGACATGTGAAATGTATGAACTATGGCAAAAAAAGTGAAAAAAAAATTGGTCTGATTTTTACGTACTTTTCAGATTTTCTTAGTTTTCATTTAAGGTCCATGGTCAGGAAAAAAGACAGATTTTTGAAAAATTTAAAAATCTGTCAATTATTGTCCAAATTATATTTATATTTCACATCTAGACATGTGAAATGTATGAACTATGCCAAAAAAAGTGAAAGAAATTTGGTTTGATTTTTTCGTACTTTTCAGATTTTCTTAGTTTTCATTTAAGGTCCGTGGTCAGGAAAAAAGACAGATTTTTGAAAAATTTAAAAATCTGTCAATTATTGTCCAAATTATTTTTATCTCACATCTAGACATGTGAAATGTATGAACTATGGCAAAAAAAGTGAAAAAAAAATTGGTCTGAATTTTTCGTACTTTTCAGATTTTTTTAGTTTTCGCGGTCAGGATGAGAGAAAGTTTTTTTTTTACAAATTTCAAAATCTGTCAGATATTGTTCAAATTATTTTTTATTTCACGTCTAGACATGTGAAGTGCATGAACTATGGCAAAAAAAGTGAAAAAAAAATTGGTCTGAATTTTTCGTACTTTTCAGATTTTTTTAGTTTTCGTGGTCAGGATGAGAGAAAGTTTTTTTTTTACAAATTTCAAAATCTGTCAATTATTGTCCAAATTATATTTATATTTCACATCTAGACATGTGAAATGTATGAACTATGGCAAAAAAAGTGAAAAAAAAATTGGTCTGATTTTTACGTGCTTTTCAGATTTTCTTAGTTTTCATTTAAGGTCCATGGTCAGGAAAAAAGACAGATTTTTGAAAAATTTAAAAATCTATCAATTATTGTCCAAATTATATTTATATTTCACATCTAGACATGTGAAATGTATGAACTATGGCAAAAAAAAGTGAAAAAAAAATTGGTCTGATTTTTTCGTACTTTTCAGATTTTTTTAGTTTTCGCGGTCAGGATGAAAGAAAGTTTTTTTTTTACAAATTTCAAAATCTGTCAATAATTGTCCAAATTATATTTATATTTCACATCTAGACATGTGAAATGTATGAACTATGCCAAAAAAAGTGAAAAAAATTTGGTTTGATTTTTTCGTACTTTTCAGATTTTCTTAGTTTTCATTTAAGGTCCGTGGTCAGGAAAAAAGACAGATTTTTGAAAAATTTAAAAATCTGTCAATTATTGTCCAAATTATTTTTATCTCACATCTAGACATGTGAAATGTATGAACTATGGCAAAAAAAGTGAAAGAAATTTGGTTTGATTTTTTCGTACTTTTCAGATTTTCTTAGTTTTCATTTAAGGTCCGTGGTCAGGAAAAAAGACAGATTTTTGAAAAATTTAAAAATCTGTCAATTATTGTCCAAATTATTTTTATCTCACATCTAGACATGTGAAATGTATGAACTATGGCAAAAAAAGTGAAAAAAAAATTGGTCTGATTTTTTCGTACTTTTCAGATTTTTTTAGTTTTCGCGGTCAGGATGAAAGAAAGTTTTTTTTTTACAAATTTCAAAATCTGTCAATTATTGTCCAAATTTTATTTATATTTCACATCTAGACATGTGAAATGTATGAACTATGCCAAAAAAAGTGAAAGAAATTTGGTTTGATTTTTTCGTACTTTTCAGATTTTCTTAGTTTTCATTTAAGGTCCGTGGTCAGGAAAAAAGACAGATTTTTGAAAAATTTAAAAATCTGTCAATTATTGTCCAAATTATTTTTATCTCACATCTAGACATGTGAAATGTATGAACTATGGCAAAAAAAGTGAAAAAAAAATTGGTCTGATTTTTACGTACTTTTCAGATTTTCTTAGTTTTCATTTAAGGTCCATGGTCAGGAAAAAAGACAGATTTTTGAAAAATTTAAAAATCTGTCAATTATTGTCCAAATTATATTTATATTTCACATCTAGACATGTGAAATGTATGAACTATAGCAAAAAAGTGAAAAAAAAATTGGTTTGATTTTTTCGTACTTTTCAGATTTTTTTTTATTTTCGCGGTCAGGATGAGAGAAAGTTTTTTTTTTTACAAATTTCAAAATCTGTCAGATATTGTTCAAATTATTTTTTATTTCACGTCTAGACATGTGAAGTGCATGAACTATGGCAAAAAAAGTGAAAAAAAAATTGGTCTGAATTTTTCGTACTTTTCAGATTTTTTTAGTTTTCGCGGTCAGGATGAGAGAAAGTTTTTTTTTTACAAATTTCAAAATCTGTCAATTATTGTCCAAATTATATTTATATTTCACATCTAGACATGTGAAGTGCATGAACTATGGCAAAAAAAGTGAAAAAAAAATTGGTCTGAATTTTTCGTACTTTTCAGATTTTTTTAGTTTTCGCGGTCAGGATGAGAGAAAGTTTTTTTTTTACAAATTTCAAAATCTGTCAATTATTGTCCAAATTATATTTATATTTCACATCTAGACATGTGAAATGTATGAACTATAGCAAAAAAGTGAAAAAAAAATTGGTTTGATTTTTTTCGTACTTTTCAGATTTTTTTTTATTTTCGCGGTCAGGATGAGAGAAAGTTTTTTTTTTTACAAATTTCAAAATCTGTCAGATATTGTTCAAATTATTTTTTATTTCACGTCTAGACATGTGAAGTGCATGAACTATGGCAAAAAAAGTGAAAAAAAAATTGGTCTGAATTTTTCGTACTTTTCAGATTTTTTTAGTTTTCGCGGTCAGGATGAGAGAAAGTTTTTTTTTTACAAATTTCAAAATCTGTCAATTATTGTCCAAATTATATTTATATTTCACATCTAGACATGTGAAATGTATGAACTATGGCAAAAAAAGTGAAAAAAAAATTGGTCTGATTTTTACGTACTTTTCAGATTTTCTTAGTTTTCATTTAAGGTCCATGGTCAGGAAAAAAGACAGATTTTTGAAAAATTTAAAAATCTATCAATTATTGTCCAAATTATATTTATATTTCACATCTAGACATGTGAAATGTATGAACTATAGCAAAAAAGTGAAAAAAAAATTGGTTTGATTTTTTCGTACTTTTCAGATTTTTTTTTATTTTCGCGGTCAGGATGAGAGAAAGTTTTTTTTTTTACAAATTTCAAAATCTGTCAGATATTGTTCAAATTATTTTTTATTTCACGTCTAGACATGTGAAGTGCATGAACTATGGCAAAAAAAGTGAAAAAAAAATTGGTCTGAATTTTTCGTACTTTTCAGATTTTTTTAGTTTTCGCGGTCAGGATGAGAGAAAGTTTTTTTTTTACAAATTTCAAAATCTGTCAATTATTGTCCAAATTATATTTATATTTCACATCTAGACATGTGAAATGTATGAACTATGGCAAAAAAAGTGAAAAAAAAATTGGTCTGATTTTTACGTACTTTTCAGATTTTCTTAGTTTTCATTTAAGGTCCATGGTCAGGAAAAAAGACAGATTTTTGAAAAATTTAAAAATCTGTCAATTATTGTCCAAATTATTTTTATCTCACATCTAGACATGTGAAATGTATGAACTATGGCAAAAAAAGTGAAAAATAAATTGGTCTGATTTTTACGTACTTTTCAGATTTTCTTAGTTTTCATTTAAGGTCCATGGTCAGGAAAAAAGACAGATTTTTGAAAAATTTAAAAATCTGTCAATTATTGTCCAAATTATTTTAATCTCACATCTAGACATGTGAAATGTATGAACTATGGCAAAAAAAGTGAAAAAAAAATTGGTATTATTTTTTCGTACTTTTCAGATTTTTTTAGTTTTAGCGGTCAGGATGAAAGAAATTTTTTTTTTACAAATTTCAAAATCTGTCAATTATTGTCCAAATTATTTTTATTTCACATCTAGACATGTGAAATGTATGAACTATGGCAAAAAAGTGAAAAAAAAATTGGTTTGATTTTTTCGTACTTTTCAGATTTTCTTAGTTTTCATTTAAGGTCAGTGGTCAGGAAAAAAGACAGATTTTTGAAAAATGTAAAAATCTGTCAATTATTGTCAAAATTATTTTTATTTCACATCTAGACATGTGAAATGTATGAACTATGGCAATAAAAGTGAAAAAAAAATTGGTCTGATTTTTTCGTACTTTTCAGATTTTTTTAATTTCCGCAGTCAGGATGAAAGAACGTTTTTTTTTTACAAATTTCAAAATCTGTCAATTATTGTCCAAATTATATTTATATTTCACATCTAGACATGTGAAGTGCATGAACTATGGCAAAAAAAGTGAAAAAAAAATTGGTCTGAATTTTTCGTACTTTTCAGATTTTTTTAGTTTTCGCGGTCAGGATGAGAGAAAGTTTTTTTTTTACAAATTTCAAAATCTGTCAATTATTGTCCAAATTATATTTATATTTCACATCTAGACATGTGAAATGTATGAACTATAGCAAAAAAGTGAAAAAAAAATTGGTTTGATTTTTTTCGTACTTTTCAGATTTTTTTTTATTTTCGCGGTCAGGATGAGAGAAAGTTTTTTTTTTTACAAATTTCAAAATCTGTCAGATATTGTTCAAATTATTTTTTATTTCACGTCTAGACATGTGAAGTGCATGAACTATGGCAAAAAAAGTGAAAAAAAAATTGGTCTGAATTTTTCGTACTTTTCAGATTTTTTTAGTTTTCGCGGTCAGGATGAGAGAAAGTTTTTTTTTTACAAATTTCAAAATCTGTCAATTATTGTCCAAATTATATTTATATTTCACATCTAGACATGTGAAATGTATGAACTATGGCAAAAAAAGTGAAAAAAAAATTGGTCTGATTTTTACGTACTTTTCAGATTTTCTTAGTTTTCATTTAAGGTCCATGGTCAGGAAAAAAGACAGATTTTTGAAAAATTTAAAAATCTATCAATTATTGTCCAAATTATATTTATATTTCACATCTAGACATGTGAAATGTATGAACTATAGCAAAAAAGTGAAAAAAAAATTGGTTTGATTTTTTCGTACTTTTCAGATTTTTTTTTATTTTCGCGGTCAGGATGAGAGAAAGTTTTTTTTTTTACAAATTTCAAAATCTGTCAGATATTGTTCAAATTATTTTTTATTTCACGTCTAGACATGTGAAGTGCATGAACTATGGCAAAAAAAGTGAAAAAAAAATTGGTCTGAATTTTTCGTACTTTTCAGATTTTTTTAGTTTTCGCGGTCAGGATGAGAGAAAGTTTTTTTTTTACAAATTTCAAAATCTGTCAATTATTGTCCAAATTATATTTATATTTCACATCTAGACATGTGAAATGTATGAACTATGGCAAAAAAAGTGAAAAAAAAATTGGTCTGATTTTTACGTACTTTTCAGATTTTCTTAGTTTTCATTTAAGGTCCATGGTCAGGAAAAAAGACAGATTTTTGAAAAATTTAAAAATCTGTCAATTATTGTCCAAATTATTTTTATCTCACATCTAGACATGTGAAATGTATGAACTATGGCAAAAAAAGTGAAAAATAAATTGGTCTGATTTTTACGTACTTTTCAGATTTTCTTAGTTTTCATTTAAGGTCCATGGTCAGGAAAAAAGACAGATTTTTGAAAAATTTAAAAATCTGTCAATTATTGTCCAAATTATTTTAATCTCACATCTAGACATGTGAAATGTATGAACTATGGCAAAAAAAGTGAAAAAAAAATTGGTATTATTTTTTCGTACTTTTCAGATTTTTTTAGTTTTAGCGGTCAGGATGAAAGAAATTTTTTTTTTACAAATTTCAAAATCTGTCAATTATTGTCCAAATTATTTTTATTTCACATCTAGACATGTGAAATGTATGAACTTTGGCAAAAAAGTGAAAAAAAAATTGGTTTGATTTTTTCGTACTTTTCAGATTTTCTTAGTTTTCATTTAAGGTCCGTGGTCAGGAAAAAAGACAGATTTTTGAAAAATTTAAAAATCTGTCAATTATTGTCCAAATTATTTTTATTTCACATCTAGACATGTGAAATGTATGAACTATGGCAAAAAAAGTGAAAAAAAAATTGGTCTGATTTTCTCGTACTTTTCAGATTTTTTTAGTTTTCGCGGTCAGGATGAAAGAAAGTTTTTTTTTTACAAATTTCAAAATCTGTCAATTATTGTCCAAATTATTTTTATTTCACATCTAGACATGTGAAATGTATGAACTATGGCAAAAAAGTGAAAAAAAAATTGGTTTGATTTTTTCGTACTTTTCAGATTTTCTTAGTTTTCATTTAAGGTCAGTGGTCAGGAAAAAAGACAGATTTTTGAAAAATGTAAAAATCTGTCAATTATTGTCAAAATTATTTTTATTTCACATCTAGACATGTGAAATGTATGAACTATGGCAATAAAAGTGAAAAAAAAATTGGTCTGATTTTTTCGTACTTTTCAGATTTTTTTAATTTCCGCAGTCAGGATGAAAGAACGTTTTTTTTTTACAAATTTCAAAATCTGTCAATTATTGTCCAAATTATTTTTATTTCACATCTAAACATGTGAAATGTATGAACTATGGCAAAAAAGTGAAAAAAAAATTGGTTTGATTTTTTCGTACTTTTCAGATTTTCTTAGTTTTCATTTAAGGTCCGTGGTCAGGAAAAAAGACAGATTTTTGAAAAATTTAAAAATCTGTCAATTATTGTCAAAATTATTTTTATTTCACATCTAGACATGTGAAATGTATGAACTATGGCAAAAAAAGTGAAAAAAAAATTGGTCTGATTTTTTCGTACTTTTCAGATTTTTTTAATTTCCGCAGTCAGGATGAAAGAAAGTTTTTTTTTTACAAATTTCAAAATCTGTCAATTATTGTCCAAATTATTTTTATTTCACATCTAGACATGTGAAATGTATGAACTTTGGCAAAAAAGTGAAAAAAAAATTGGTTTGATTTTTTCGTACTTTTCAGATTTTCTTAGTTTTCATTTAAGGTCCGTGGTCAGGAAAAAAGACAGATTTTTGAAAAATTTAAAAATCTGTCAATTATTGTCCAAATTATTTTTATTTCACATCTAGACATGTGAAATGTATGAACTATGGCAAAAAAAGTGAAAAAAAAATTGGTCTGATTTTCTCGTACTTTTCAGATTTTTTTAGTTTTCGCGGTCAGGATGAAAGAAAGTTTTTTTTTTACAAATTTCAAAATCTGTCAATTATTGTCCAAATTATATTTATATTTCACATCTAGACATGTGAAATGTATGAACTATGCCAAAAAAAGTGAAAGAAATTTGCTTTGATTTTTTTGTACTTTTCAGATTTTCTTAGTTTTCATTTAAGGTCCGTGGTCAGGAAAAAAGACAGATTTTTGAAAAATTTAAAAATCTGTCAATTATTGTCCAAATTATTTTTATCTCATATCTAGACATGTGAAATGTATGAACTATGGCAAAAAAAGTGAAAAAAAAATTGGTCTGATTTTTTCGTACTTTTCAGATTTTCTTAGTTTTCATTTAAGGTCCGTGGTCAGGAAAAAAGACAGATTTTTGAAAAATGTAAAAATCTGTCAATTATTGTCCAAATTATTTTTATTTCACATCTAGACATGTGAAATGTATGAACTATGGCAAAAAAAGTGAAAAAAAAATTGGTCTGATTTTTTCGTACTTTTCAGATTTTTTTAATTTCCGCAGTCAGGATGAAAGAAAGTTTTTTTTTTACAAATTTCAAAATCTGTCAATTATTGTCCAAATTATTCTTATTTCACATCTAGACATGTGAAATTTATGAACTATGGCAAAAAAGTGAAAAAAAAATTGGGTTTGATTTTTTCGTACTTTTCAGATTTTCTTAGTTTTCATTTAAGGTCCGTGGTCAGGAAAAAAGACAGATTTTTGAAAAATTTCAAAATCTGTCAATTATTGTCAAAATTATTTTTATTTCACATCTAGACATGTGAAATGTATGAACTATGGCAAAAAAAGTGAAAAAAAAATTGGTCTGATTTTTTCGTACTTTTCAGATTTTTTTAATTTCCGCAATCAGGATGAAAGAAAGTTTTTTTTTTACAAATTTCAAAATCTGTCAATTATTGTCCAAATTATTTTTATTTCACATCTAGACATGTGAAATGTATGAACTATGTCAAAAAAGTGAAAAAAAAATTGGTTTGATTTTTTCGTACTTTTCAGATTTTCTTAGTTTTCATTTAAGGTCCGTGGTCAGGAAAAAAGACAAATTTTTGAAAAATTTCAAAATCTGTCAATTATTGTCCAAATTATTTTTATTTCACATCTAGACATGTGAAATGTATGAACTATGGCAAAAAAGTGAAAAAAAAATTGGTTTGATTTTTTCGTACTGTTCAGATTTTCTTAGTTTTCATTTAAGGTCCGTGGTCAGGAAAAAAGACAGATTTTTGAAAAATGTAAAAATCTGTCAATTATTGTCAAAATTATTTTTATTTCACATCTAGACATGTGAAATGTATGAACTATGGCAAAAAAAGTAAAAAAAAAATTGGTCTGATTTTTTCGTACTTTTCAGATTTTTTTAATTTCCGCAGTCAGGATGAAAGAAAGTTTTTTTTTTACAAATTTCAAAATCTGTCAATTATTGTCCAAATTATTTTTATTTCACATCTAGACATGTGAAATGTATGAACTTTGGCAAAAAAGTGAAAAAAAAATTGGTTTGATTTTTTCGTACTTTTCAGATTTTCTTAGTTTTCATTTAAGGTCCGTGGTCAGGAAAAAAGACAGATTTTTGAAAAATTTAAAAATCTGTCAATTATTGTCCAAATTATTTTTATTTCACATCTAGACATGTGAAATGTATGAACTATGGCAAAAAAAGTGAAAAAAAAATTGGTCTGATTTTCTCGTACTTTTCAGATTTTTTTAGTTTTCGCGGTCAGGATGAAAGAAAGTTTTTTTTTTACAAATTTCAAAATCTGTCAATTATTGTCCAAATTATATTTATATTTCACATCTAGACATGTGAAATGTATGAACTATGCCAAAAAAAGTGAAAGAAATTTGCTTTGATTTTTTTGTACTTTTCAGATTTTCTTAGTTTTCATTTAAGGTCCGTGGTCAGGAAAAAAGACAGATTTTTGAAAAATTTAAAAATCTGTCAATTATTGTCCAAATTATTTTTATCTCATATCTAGACATGTGAAATGTATGAACTATGGCAAAAAAAGTGAAAAAAAAATTGGTCTGATTTTTTCGTACTTTTCAGATTTTCTTAGTTTTCATTTAAGGTCCGTGGTCAGGAAAAAAGACAGATTTTTGAAAAATGTAAAAATCTGTCAATTATTGTCCAAATTATTTTTATTTCACATCTAGACATGTGAAATGTATGAACTATGGCAAAAAAAGTGAAAAAAAAATTGGTCTGATTTTTTCGTACTTTTCAGATTTTTTTAATTTCCGCAGTCAGGATGAAAGAAAGTTTTTTTTTTACAAATTTCAAAATCTGTCAATTATTGTCCAAATTATTCTTATTTCACATCTAGACATGTGAAATTTATGAACTATGGCAAAAAAGTGAAAAAAAAATTGGGTTTGATTTTTTCGTACTTTTCAGATTTTCTTAGTTTTCATTTAAGGTCCGTGGTCAGGAAAAAAGACAGATTTTTGAAAAATTTCAAAATCTGTCAATTATTGTCAAAATTATTTTTATTTCACATCTAGACATGTGAAATGTATGAACTATGGCAAAAAAAGTGAAAAAAAAATTGGTCTGATTTTTTCGTACTTTTCAGATTTTTTTAATTTCCGCAATCAGGATGAAAGAAAGTTTTTTTTTTACAAATTTCAAAATCTGTCAATTATTGTCCAAATTATTTTTATTTCACATCTAGACATGTGAAATGTATGAACTATGTCAAAAAAGTGAAAAAAAAATTGGTTTGATTTTTTCGTACTTTTCAGATTTTCTTAGTTTTCATTTAAGGTCCGTGGTCAGGAAAAAAGACAAATTTTTGAAAAATTTCAAAATCTGTCAATTATTGTCCAAATTATTTTTATTTCACATCTAGACATGTGAAATGTATGAACTATGGCAAAAAAGTGAAAAAAAAATTGGTTTGATTTTTTCGTACTGTTCAGATTTTCTTAGTTTTCATTTAAGGTCCGTGGTCAGGAAAAAAGACAGATTTTTGAAAAATGTAAAAATCTGTCAATTATTGTCAAAATTATTTTTATTTCACATCTAGACATGTGAAATGTATGAACTATGGCAAAAAAAGTAAAAAAAAAATTGGTCTGATTTTTTCGTACTTTTCAGATTTTTTTAATTTCCGCAGTCAGGATGAAAGAAAGTTTTTTTTTTACAAATTTCAAAATCTGTCAATTATTGTCCAAATTATTTTTATTTCACATCTAGACATGTGAAATGTATGAACTTTGGCAAAAAAGTGAAAAAAAAATTGGTTTGATTTTTTCGTACTTTTCAGATTTTCTTAGTTTTCATTTAAGGTCCGTGGTCAGGAAAAAAGACAGATTTTTGAAAAATTTAAAAATCTGTCAATTATTGTCCAAATTATTTTTATTTCACATCTAGACATGTGAAATGTATGAACTATGGCAAAAAAAGTGAAAAAAAAATTGGTCTGATTTTCTCGTACTTTTCAGATTTTTTTAGTTTTCGCGGTCAGGATGAAAGAAAGTTTTTTTTTTACAAATTTCAAAATCTGTCAATTATTGTCCAAATTATATTTATATTTCACATCTAGACATGTGAAATGTATGAACTATGCCAAAAAAAGTGAAAGAAATTTGCTTTGATTTTTTTGTACTTTTCAGATTTTCTTAGTTTTCATTTAAGGTCCGTGGTCAGGAAAAAAGACAGATTTTTGAAAAATTTAAAAATCTGTCAATTATTGTCCAAATTATTTTTATCTCATATCTAGACATGTGAAATGTATGAACTATGGCAAAAAAAGTGAAAAAAAAATTGGTCTGATTTTTTCGTACTTTTCAGATTTTCTTAGTTTTCATTTAAGGTCCGTGGTCAGGAAAAAAGACAGATTTTTGAAAAATGTAAAAATCTGTCAATTATTGTCCAAATTATTTTTATTTCACATCTAGACATGTGAAATGTATGAACTATGGCAAAAAAAGTGAAAAAAAAATTGGTCTGATTTTTTCGTACTTTTCAGATTTTTTTAATTTCCGCAGTCAGGATGAAAGAAAGTTTTTTTTTTACAAATTTCAAAATCTGTCAATTATTGTCCAAATTATTCTTATTTCACATCTAGACATGTGAAATTTATGAACTATGGCAAAAAAGTGAAAAAAAAATTGGGTTTGATTTTTTCGTACTTTTCAGATTTTCTTAGTTTTCATTTAAGGTCCGTGGTCAGGAAAAAAGACAGATTTTTGAAAAATTTCAAAATCTGTCAATTATTGTCAAAATTATTTTTATTTCACATCTAGACATGTGAAATGTATGAACTATGGCAAAAAAAGTGAAAAAAAAATTGGTCTGATTTTTTCGTACTTTTCAGATTTTTTTAATTTCCGCAATCAGGATGAAAGAAAGTTTTTTTTTTACAAATTTCAAAATCTGTCAATTATTGTCCAAATTATTTTTATTTCACATCTAGACATGTGAAATGTATGAACTATGTCAAAAAAGTGAAAAAAAAATTGGTTTGATTTTTTCGTACTTTTCAGATTTTCTTAGTTTTCATTTAAGGTCCGTGGTCAGGAAAAAAGACAAATTTTTGAAAAATTTCAAAATCTGTCAATTATTGTCCAAATTATTTTTATTTCACATCTAGACATGTGAAATGTATGAACTATGGCAAAAAAGTGAAAAAAAAATTGGTTTGATTTTTTCGTACTGTTCAGATTTTCTTAGTTTTCATTTAAGGTCCGTGGTCAGGAAAAAAGACAGATTTTTGAAAAATGTAAAAATCTGTCAATTATTGTCAAAATTATTTTTATTTCACATCTAGACATGTGAAATGTATGAACTATGGCAAAAAAAGTGAAAAAAAAATTGGTCTGATTTTTTCGTACTTTTCAGATTTTTTTAATTTCCGCAGTCAGGATGAAAGAAAGTTTTTTTTTTACAAATTTCAAAATCTGTCAATTATTGTCCAAATTATTTTTATTTCACATCTAGACATGTGAAATGTATGAACTTTGGCAAAAAAGTGAAAAAAAAATTGGTTTGATTTTTTCGTACTTTTCAGATTTTCTTAGTTTTCATTTAAGGTCCGTGGTCAGGAAAAAAGACAGATTTTTGAAAAATTTAAAAATCTGTCAATTATTGTCCAAATTATTTTTATTTCACATCTAGACATGTGAAATGTATGAACTATGGCAAAAAAAGTGAAAAAAAAATTGGTCTGATTTTCTCGTACTTTTCAGATTTTTTTAGTTTTCGCGGTCAGGATGAAAGAAAGTTTTTTTTTTACAAATTTCAAAATCTGTCAATTATTGTCCAAATTATATTTATATTTCACATCTAGACATGTGAAATGTATGAACTATGCCAAAAAAAGTGAAAGAAATTTGCTTTGATTTTTTTGTACTTTTCAGATTTTCTTAGTTTTCATTTAAGGTCCGTGGTCAGGAAAAAAGACAGATTTTTGAAAAATTTAAAAATCTGTCAATTATTGTCCAAATTATTTTTATCTCATATCTAGACATGTGAAATGTATGAACTATGGCAAAAAAAGTGAAAAAAAAATTGGTCTGATTTTTTCGTGCTTTTCAGATTTTCTTAGTTTTCATTTAAGGTCCGTGGTCAGGAAAAAAGACAGATTTTTGAAAAATGTAAAAATCTGTCAATTATTGTCCAAATTATTTTTATTTCACATCTAGACATGTGAAATGTATGAACTATGGCAAAAAAAGTGAAAAAAAAATTGGTCTGATTTTTTCGTACTTTTCAGATTTTTTTAATTTCCGCAGTCAGGATGAAAGAAAGTTTTTTTTTTACAAATTTCAAAATCTGTCAATTATTGTCCAAATTATTTTTATTTCACATCTAGACATGTGAAATGTATGAACTATGTCAAAAAAGTGAAAAAAAAATTGGTTTGATTTTTTCGTACTTTTCAGATTTTCTTAGTTTTCATTTAAGGTCCGTGGTCAGGAAAAAAGACAAATTTTTGAAAAATTTCAAAATCTGTCAATTATTGTCCAAATTATTTTTATTTCACATCTAGACATGTGAAATGTATGAACTATGGCAAAAAAAATGAAAAAAAAATTGGTCTGATTTTTTCGTACTTTTCAGATTTTTTTAGTTTTCGCGGTCAGGATGAGAGAGTTTTTTTTTACAAATTTCAAAATCTGTCAATTATTGTCCAAATTATATTTATATTTCACATCTAGACATGTGAAATGTATGAACTATGCCAAAAAAAGTGAAAGAAATTTGGTTTGATTTTTTCGTACTTTTCAGATTTTCTTAGTTTTCATTTAATGTCCGTGGTCAGGAAAAAAGACAGATTTTTGAAAAATTTAAAAATCTGTCAATTATTGTCAAAATTATTTTTATTTCACATCTAGACATGTGAAATGTATGAACTATGGCAAAAAAAGTGAAAAAAAAATTGGTCTGATTTTTTCGTACTTTTCAGATTTTTTTAATTTCCGCAATCAGGATGAAAGAAAGTTTTTTTTTTACAAATTTCAAAATCTGTCAATTATTGTCCAAATTATTTTTATTTCACATCTAGACATGTGAAATGTATGAACTATGTCAAAAAAGTGAAAAAAAAATTGGTTTGATTTTTTCGTACTTTTCAGATTTTCTTAGTTTTCATTTAAGGTCCGTGGTCAGGAAAAAAGACAAATTTTTGAAAAATTTCAAAATCTGTCAATTATTGTCCAAATTATTTTTATTTCACATCTAGACATGTGAAATGTATGAACTATGGCAAAAAAGTGAAAAAAAAATTGGTTTGATTTTTTCGTACTGTTCAGATTTTCTTAGTTTTCATTTAAGGTCCGTGGTCAGGAAAAAAGACAGATTTTTGAAAAATGTAAAAATCTGTCAATTATTGTCAAAATTATTTTTATTTCACATCTAGACATGTGAAATGTATGAACTATGGCAAAAAAAGTTAAAAAAAAATTGGTCTGATTTTTTCGTACTTTTCAGATTTTTTTAATTTCCGCAGTCAGGATGAAAGAAAGTTTTTTTTTTACAAATTTCAAAATCTGTCAATTATTGTCCAAATTATTTTTATTTCACATCTAGACATGTGAAATGTATGAACTTTGGCAAAAAAGTGAAAAAAAAATTGGTTTGATTTTTTCGTACTTTTCAGATTTTCTTAGTTTTCATTTAAGGTCCGTGGTCAGGAAAAAAGACAGATTTTTGAAAAATTTAAAAATCTGTCAATTATTGTCCAAATTATTTTTATTTCACATCTAGACATGTGAAATGTATGAACTATGGCAAAAAAAGTGAAAAAAAAATTGGTCTGATTTTCTCGTACTTTTCAGATTTTTTTAGTTTTCGCGGTCAGGATGAAAGAAAGTTTTTTTTTTACAAATTTCAAAATCTGTCAATTATTGTCCAAATTATATTTATATTTCACATCTAGACATGTGAAATGTATGAACTATGCCAAAAAAAGTGAAAGAAATTTGCTTTGATTTTTTTGTACTTTTCAGATTTTCTTAGTTTTCATTTAAGGTCCGTGGTCAGGAAAAAAGACAGATTTTTGAAAAATTTAAAAATCTGTCAATTATTGTCCAAATTATTTTTATCTCATATCTAGACATGTGAAATGTATGAACTATGGCAAAAAAAGTGAAAAAAAAATTGGTCTGATTTTTTCGTACTTTTCAGATTTTCTTAGTTTTCATTTAAGGTCCGTGGTCAGGAAAAAAGACAGATTTTTGAAAAATGTAAAAATCTGTCAATTATTGTCCAAATTATTTTTATTTCACATCTAGACATGTGAAATGTATGAACTATGGCAAAAAAAGTGAAAAAAAAATTGGTCTGATTTTTTCGTACTTTTCAGATTTTTTTAATTTCCGCAGTCAGGATGAAAGAAAGTTTTTTTTTTACAAATTTCAAAATCTGTCAATTATTGTCCAAATTATTCTTATTTCACATCTAGACATGTGAAATTTATGAACTATGGCAAAAAAGTGAAAAAAAAATTGGTTTGATTTTTTCGTACTTTTCAGATTTTCTTAGTTTTCATTTAAGGTCCGTGGTCAGGAAAAAAGACAGATTTTTGAAAAATTTAAAAATCTGTCAATTATTGTCCAAATTATTTTTATTTCACATCTAGACATGTGAAATGTATGAACTATGGCAAAAAAAGTGAAAAAAAAATTGGTCTGATTTTCTCGTACTTTTCAGATTTTTTTAGTTTTCGCGGTCAGGATGAAAGAAAGTTTTTTTTTTACAAATTTCAAAATCTGTCAATTATTGTCCAAATTATTTTTATTTCACATCTAGACATGTGAAATGTATGAACTTTGGCAAAAAAGTGAAAAAAAAATTGGTTTGATTTTTTCGTACTGTTCAGATTTTCTTAGTTTTCATTTAAGGTCCGTGGTCAGGAAAAAAGACAGATTTTTGAAAAATGTAAAAATCTGTCAATTATTGTCAAAATTATTTTTATTTCACATCTAGACATGTGAAATGTATGAACTATGGCAAAAAAAGTAAAAAAAAAATTGGTCTGATTTTTTCGTACTTTTCAGATTTTTTTAATTTCCGCAGTCAGGATGAAAGAAAGTTTTTTTTTTACAAATTTCAAAATCTGTCAATTATTGTCCAAATTATTTTTATTTCACATCTAGACATGTGAAATGTATGAACTTTGGCAAAAAAGTGAAAAAAAAATTGGTTTGATTTTTTCGTACTTTTCAGATTTTCTTAGTTTTCATTTAAGGTCCGTGGTCAGGAAAAAAGACAGATTTTTGAAAAATTTAAAAATCTGTCAATTATTGTCCAAATTATTTTTATTTCACATCTAGACATGTGAAATGTATGAACTATGGCAAAAAAAGTGAAAAAAAAATTGGTCTGATTTTCTCGTACTTTTCAGATTTTTTTAGTTTTCGCGGTCAGGATGAAAGAAAGTTTTTTTTTTACAAATTTCAAAATCTGTCAATTATTGTCCAAATTATATTTATATTTCACATCTAGACATGTGAAATGTATGAACTATGCCAAAAAAAGTGAAAGAAATTTGCTTTGATTTTTTTGTACTTTTCAGATTTTCTTAGTTTTCATTTAAGGTCCGTGGTCAGGAAAAAAGACAGATTTTTGAAAAATTTAAAAATCTGTCAATTATTGTCCAAATTATTTTTATCTCATATCTAGACATGTGAAATGTATGAACTATGGCAAAAAAAGTGAAAAAAAAATTGGTCTGATTTTTTCGTACTTTTCAGATTTTCTTAGTTTTCATTTAAGGTCCGTGGTCAGGAAAAAAGACAGATTTTTGAAAAATGTAAAAATCTGTCAATTATTGTCCAAATTATTTTTATTTCACATCTAGACATGTGAAATGTATGAACTATGGCAAAAAAAGTGAAAAAAAAATTGGTCTGATTTTTTCGTACTTTTCAGATTTTTTTAATTTCCGCAGTCAGGATGAAAGAAAGTTTTTTTTTTACAAATTTCAAAATCTGTCAATTATTGTCCAAATTATTCTTATTTCACATCTAGACATGTGAAATTTATGAACTATGGCAAAAAAGTGAAAAAAAAATTGGTTTGATTTTTTCGTACTTTTCAGATTTTCTTAGTTTTCATTTAAGGTCCGTGGTCAGGAAAAAAGACAGATTTTTGAAAAATTTAAAAATCTGTCAATTATTGTCCAAATTATTTTTATTTCACATCTAGACATGTGAAATGTATGAACTATGGCAAAAAAAGTGAAAAAAAAATTGGTCTGATTTTCTCGTACTTTTCAGATTTTTTTAGTTTTCGCGGTCAGGATGAAAGAAAGTTTTTTTTTTACAAATTTCAAAATCTGTCAATTATTGTCCAAATTATTTTTATTTCACATCTAGACATGTGAAATGTATGAACTTTGGCAAAAAAGTGAAAAAAAAATTGGTTTGATTTTTTCGTACTTTTCAGATTTTCTTAGTTTTCATTTAAGGTCCGTGGTCAGGAAAAAAGACAGATTTTTGAAAAATTTAAAAATCTGTCAATTATTGTCCAAATTATTTTTATTTCACATCTAGACATGTGAAATGTATGAACTATGGCAAAAAAAGTGAAAAAAAAATTGGTCTGATTTTCTCGTACTTTTCAGATTTTTTTAGTTTTCGCGGTCAGGATGAAAGAAAGTTTTTTTTTACAAATTTCAAAATCTGTCAATTATTGTCCAAATTATATTTATATTTCACATCTAGACATGTGAAATGTATGAACTATGCCAAAAAAAGTGAAAGAAATTTGCTTTGATTTTTTTGTACTTTTCAGATTTTCTTAGTTTTCATTTAAGGTCCGTGGTCAGGAAAAAAGACAGATTTTTGAAAAATTTAAAAATCTGTCAATTATTGTCCAAATTATTTTTATCTCATATCTAGACATGTGAAATGTATGAACTATGGCAAAAAAAGTGAAAAAAAAATTGATCTGATTTTTTCGTACTTTTCAGATTTTCTTAGTTTTCATTTAAGGTCCGTGGTCAGGAAAAAAGACAGATTTTTGAAAAATGTAAAAATCTGTCAATTATTGTCCAAATTATTTTTATTTCACATCTAGACATGTGAAATGTATGAACTATGGCAAAAAAAGTGAAAAAAAAATTGGTCTGATTTTTTCGTACTTTTCAGATTTTTTTAATTTCCGCAGTCAGGATGAAAGAAAGTTTTTTTTTTACAAATTTCAAAATCTGTCAATTATTGTCCAAATTATTTTTATTTCACATCTAGACATGTGAAATGTATGAACTATGGCAAAAAAGTGAAAAAAAAATTGGTTTGATTTTTTCGTACTTTTCAGATTTTCTTAGTTTTCATTTAAGGTCCGTGGTCAGGAAAAAAGACAAATTTTTGAAAAATTTCAAAATCTGTCAATTATTGTCCAAATTATTTTTATTTCACATCTAGACATGTGAAATGTATGAACTATGGCAAAAAAAGTGAAAAAAAAATTGGTCTGATTTTTTCGTACTTTTCAGATTTTTTTAATTTCCGCAGTCATGATGAAAGAAAGTTTTTTTTTTACAAATTTCAAAATCTGTCAATTATTGTCCAAATTATTTTTATTTCACATCTAGACATGTGAAATGTATGAACTTTGGCAAAAAAGTGAAAAAAAAATTGGTTTGATTTTTTCGTACTTTTCAGATTTTCTTAGTTTTCATTTAAGGTCCGTGGTCAGGAAAAAAGACAGATTTTTGAAAAATGTAAAAATCTGTCAATTATTGTCCAAATTATTTTTATTTCACATCTAGACATGTGAAATGTATGAACTATGGCAAAAAAAGTGAAAAAAAAATTGGTCTGATTTTTTCGTACTTTTCAGATTTTTTTAATTTCCGCAGTCAGGATGAAAGAAAGTTTTTTTTTTACAAATTTCAAAATCTGTCAATTATTGTCCAAATTATTTTTATTTCACATCTAGACATGTGAAATGTATGAACTATGGCAAAAAAGTGAAAAAAAAATTGGTTTGATTTTTTCGTACTTTTCAGATTTTCTTAGTTTTCATTTAAGGTCCGTGGTCAGGAAAAAAGACAAATTTTTGAAAAATTTCAAAATCTGTCAATTATTGTCCAAATTATTTTTATTTCACATCTAGACATGTGAAATGTATGAACTATGGCAAAAAAAGTGAAAAAAAAATTGGTCTGATTTTTTCGTACTTTTCAGATTTTTTTAATTTCCGCAGTCATGATGAAAGAAAGTTTTTTTTTTACAAATTTCAAAATCTGTCAATTATTGTCCAAATTATTTTTATTTCACATCTAGACATGTGAAATGTATGAACTTTGGCAAAAAAGTGAAAAAAAAATTGGTTTGATTTTTTCGTACTTTTCAGATTTTCTTAGTTTTCATTTAAGGTCCGTGGTCAGGAAAAAAGACAGATTTTTGAAAAATTTCAAAATCTGTCAATTATTGTCCAAATTATTTTTATTTCACATCTAGACATGTGAAATGTATGAACTATGGCAAAAAAGTGAAAAAAAAATTGGTTTGATTTTTTCGTACTTTTCAGATTTTCTTAGTTTTCATTTAAGGTCCGTGGTCAGGAAAAAAGACAAATTTTTGAAAAATTTCAAAATCTGTCAATTATTGTCCAAATTATTTTTATTTCACATCTAGACATGTGAAATGTATGAACTATGGCAAAAAAAGTGAAAAAAAAATTGGTCTGATTTTTTCGTACTTTTCAGATTTTTTTAATTTCCGCAGTCATGATGAAAGAAAGTTTTTTTTTTACAAATTTCAAAATCTGTCAATTATTGTCCAAATTATTTTTATTTCACATCTAGACATGTGAAATGTATGAACTTTGGCAAAAAAGTGAAAAAAAAATTGGTTTGATTTTTTCGTACTTTTCAGATTTTCTTAGTTTTCATTTAAGGTCCGTGGTCAGGAAAAAAGACAGATTTTTGAAAAATTTCAAAATCTGTCAATTATTGTCCAAATTATTTTTATTTCACATCTAGACATGTGAAATGTATGAACTATGGCAAAAAAAGTGAAAAAAAAATTGGTCTGATTTTTTCGTACTTTTCAGATTTTTTTAATTTCCGCAGTCAGGATGAAAGAAAGTTTTTTTTTTACAAATTTCAAAATCTGTCAATTATTGTCCAAATTATTTTTATTTCACATCTAGACATGTGAAATGTATGAACTATGGCAAAAAAGTGAAAAAAAAATTGGTTTGATTTTTTCGTACTTTTCAGATTTTCTTAGTTTTCATTTAAGGTCCGTGGTCAGGAAAAAAGACAAATTTTTGAAAAATTTCAAAATCTGTCAATTATTGTCCAAATTATTTTTATTTCACATCTAGACATGTGAAATGTATGAACTATGGCAAAAAAAGTGAAAAAAAAATTGGTCTGATTTTTTCGTACTTTTCAGATTTTTTTAATTTCCGCAGTCAGGATGAAAGAAAGTTTTTTTTTTACAAATTTCAAAATCTGTCAATTATTGTCCAAATTATTTTTATTTCACATCTAGACATGTGAAATGTATGAACTATGGCAAAAAAGTGAAAAAAAAATTGGTTTGATTTTTTCGTACTTTTCAGATTTTCTTAGTTTTCATTTAAGGTCCGTGGTCAGGAAAAAAGACAAATTTTTGAAAAATTTCAAAATCTGTCAATTATTGTCCAAATTATTTTTATTTCACATCTAGACATGTGAAATGTATGAACTATGGCAAAAAAAGTGAAAAAAAAATTGGTCTGATTTTTTCGTACTTTTCAGATTTTTTTAATTTCCGCAGTCAGGATGAAAGAAAGTTTTTTTTTTACAAATTTCAAAATCTGTCAATTATTGTCCAAATTATTTTTATTTCACATCTAGACATGTGAAATGTATGAACTATGGCAAAAAAGTGAAAAAAAAATTGGTTTGATTTTTTCGTACTTTTCAGATTTTCTTAGTTTTCATTTAAGGTCCGTGGTCAGGAAAAAAGACAGATTTTTGAAAAATTTCAAAATCTGTCAATTATTGTCCAAATTATTTTTATTTCACATCTAGACATGTGAAATGTATGAACTATGGCAAAAAAAGTGAAAAAAAAATTGGTCTGATTTTTTCGTACTTTTCAGATTTTTTTAATTTCCGCAGTCAGGATGAAAGAAAGTTTTTTTTTTACAAATTTCAAAATCTGTCAATTATTGTCCAAATTATTTTTATTTCACATCTAGACATGTGAAATGTATGAACTATGGCAAAAAAGTGAAAAAAAAATTGGTTTGATTTTTTCGTACTTTTCAGATTTTCTTAGTTTTCATTTAAGGTCCGTGGTCAGGAAAAAAGACAGATTTTTGACAAATTTCAAAATCTGTCAATTATTGTCCAAATTATTTTTATTTCACATCTAGACATGTGAAATGTATGAACTATGGCAAAAAAAGTGAAAAAAAAATTGGTCTGATTTTTTCGTACTTTTCAGATTTTTTTAATTTCCGCAGTCAGGATGAAAGAAAGTTTTTTTTTTACAAATTTCAAAATCTGTCAATTATTGTCCAAATTATTTTTATTTCACATCTAGACATGTGAAATGTATGAACTATGGCAAAAAAGTGAAAAAAAAATTGGTTTGATTTTTTCGTACTTTTCAGATTTTCTTAGTTTTCATTTAAGGTCCGTGGTCAGGAAAAAAGACAAATTTTTGAAAAATTTCAAAATCTGTCAATTATTGTCCAAATTATTTTTATTTCACATCTAGACATGTGAAATGTATGAACTATGGCAAAAAAAGTGAAAAAAAAATTGGTCTGATTTTTTCGTACTTTTCAGATTTTTTTAATTTCCGCAGTCATGATGAAAGAAAGTTTTTTTTTTACAAATTTCAAAATCTGTCAATTATTGTCCAAATTATTTTTATTTCACATCTAGACATGTGAAATGTATGAACTATGGCAAAAAAGTGAAAAAAAAATTGGTTTGATTTTTTCGTACTTTTCAGATTTTCTTAGTTTTCATTTAAGGTCCGTGGTCAGGAAAAAAGACAGATTTTTGAAAAATTTCAAAATCTGTCAATTATTGTCCAAATTATTTTTATTTCACATCTAGACATGTGAAATGTATGAACTATGGCAAAAAAAGTGAAAAAAAAATTGGTCTGATTTTTTCGTACTTTTCAGATTTTTTTAATTTCCGCAGTCAGGATGAAAGAAAGTTTTTTTTTTACAAATTTCAAAATCTGTCAATTATTGTCCAAATTATTTTTATTTCACATCTAGACATGTGAAATGTATGAACTATGGCAAAAAAGTGAAAAAAAAATTGGTTTGATTTTTTCGTACTTTTCAGATTTTCTTAGTTTTCATTTAAGGTCCGTGGTCAGGAAAAAAGACAGATTTTTGACAAATTTCAAAATCTGTCAATTATTGTCCAAATTATTTTTATTTCACATCTAGACATGTGAAATGTATGAACTATGGCAAAAAAAGTGAAAAAAAAATTGGTCTGATTTTTTCGTACTTTTCAGATTTTTTTAATTTCCGCAGTCAGGATGAAAGAAAGTTTTTTTTTTACAAATTTCAAAATCTGTCAATTATTGTCCAAATTATTTTTATTTCACATCTAGACATGTGAAATGTATGAACTATGGCAAAAAAGTGAAAAAAAAATTGGTTTGATTTTTTCGTACTTTTCAGATTTTCTTAGTTTTCATTTAAGGTCCGTGGTCAGGAAAAAAGACAAATTTTTGAAAAATTTCAAAATCTGTCAATTATTGTCCAAATTATTTTTATTTCACATCTAGACATGTGAAATGTATGAACTATGGCAAAAAAAGTGAAAAAAAAATTGGTCTGATTTTTTCGTACTTTTCAGATTTTTTTAATTTCCGCAGTCATGATGAAAGAAAGTTTTTTTTTTACAAATTTCAAAATCTGTCAATTATTGTCCAAATTATTTTTATTTCACATCTAGACATGTGAAATGTATGAACTTTGGCAAAAAAGTGAAAAAAAAATTGGTTTGATTTTTTCGTACTTTTCAGATTTTCTTAGTTTTCATTTAAGGTCCGTGGTCAGGAAAAAAGACAGATTTTTGAAAAATTTCAAAATCTGTCAATTATTGTCCAAATTATTTTTATTTCACATCTAGACATGTGAAATGTATGAACTATGGCAAAAAAGTGAAAAAAAAATTGGTTTGATTTTTTCGTACTTTTCAGATTTTCTTAGTTTTCATTTAAGGTCCGTGGTCAGGAAAAAAGACAAATTTTTGAAAAATTTCAAAATCTGTCAATTATTGTCCAAATTATTTTTATTTCACATCTAGACATGTGAAATGTATGAACTATGGCAAAAAAAGTGAAAAAAAAATTGGTCTGATTTTTTCGTACTTTTCAGATTTTTTTAATTTCCGCAGTCATGATGAAAGAAAGTTTTTTTTTTACAAATTTCAAAATCTGTCAATTATTGTCCAAATTATTTTTATTTCACATCTAGACATGTGAAATGTATGAACTTTGGCAAAAAAGTGAAAAAAAAATTGGTTTGATTTTTTCGTACTTTTCAGATTTTCTTAGTTTTCATTTAAGGTCCGTGGTCAGGAAAAAAGACAGATTTTTGAAAAATTTAAAAATCTGTCAATTATTGTCCAAATTATTTTTATTTCACATCTAGACATGTGAAATGTATGAACTATGGCAAAAAAAGTGAAAAAAAAATTGGTCTGATTTTCTCGTACTTTTCAGATTTTTTTAGTTTTCGCGGTCAGGATGAAAGAAAGTTTTTTTTTTACAAATTTCAAAATCTGTCAATTATTGTCCAAATTATATTTATATTTCACATCTAGACATGTGAAATGTATGAACTATGCCAAAAAAAGTGAAAGAAATTTGCTTTGATTTTTTTGTACTTTTCAGATTTTCTTAGTTTTCATTTAAGGTCCGTGGTCAGGAAAAAAGACAGATTTTTGAAAAATTTAAAAATCTGTCAATTATTGTCCAAATTATTTTTATCTCATATCTAGACATGTGAAATGTATGAACTATGGCAAAAAAAGTGAAAAAAAAATTGGTCTGATTTTTTCGTACTTTTCAGATTTTCTTAGTTTTCATTTAAGGTCCGTGGTCAGGAAAAAAGACAGATTTTTGAAAAATGTAAAAATCTGTCAATTATTGTCCAAATTATTTTTATTTCACATCTAGACATGTGAAATGTATGAACTATGGCAAAAAAAGTGAAAAAAAAATTGGTCTGATTTTTTCGTACTTTTCAGATTTTTTTAATTTCCGCAGTCAGGATGAAAGAAAGTTTTTTTTTTACAAATTTCAAAATCTGTCAATTATTGTCCAAATTATTTTTATTTCACATCTAGACATGTGAAATGTATGAACTATGGCAAAAAAGTGAAAAAAAAATTGGTTTGATTTTTTCGTACTTTTCAGATTTTCTTAGTTTTCATTTAAGGTCCGTGGTCAGGAAAAAAGACAAATTTTTGAAAAATTTCAAAATCTGTCAATTATTGTCCAAATTATTTTTATTTCACATCTAGACATGTGAAATGTATGAACTATGGCAAAAAAAGTGAAAAAAAAATTGGTCTGATTTTTTCGTACTTTTCAGATTTTTTTAATTTCCGCAGTCATGATGAAAGAAAGTTTTTTTTTTACAAATTTCAAAATCTGTCAATTATTGTCCAAATTATTTTTATTTCACATCTAGACATGTGAAATGTATGAACTTTGGCAAAAAAGTGAAAAAAAAATTGGTTTGATTTTTTCGTACTTTTCAGATTTTCTTAGTTTTCATTTAAGGTCCGTGGTCAGGAAAAAAGACAGATTTTTGAAAAATTTCAAAATCTGTCAATTATTGTCCAAATTATTTTTATTTCACATCTAGACATGTGAAATGTATGAACTATGGCAAAAAAAGTGAAAAAAAAATTGGTCTGATTTTTTCGTACTTTTCAGATTTTTTTAATTTCCGCAGTCAGGATGAAAGAAAGTTTTTTTTTTACAAATTTCAAAATCTGTCAATTATTGTCCAAATTATTTTTATTTCACATCTAGACATGTGAAATGTATGAACTTTGGCAAAAAAGTGAAAAAAAAATTGGTTTGATTTTTTCGTACTTTTCAGATTTTCTTAGTTTTCATTTAAGGTCCGTGGTCAGGAAAAAAGACAGATTTTTGAAAAATTTAAAAATCTGTCAATTATTGTCCAAATTATTTTTATTTCACATCTAGACATGTGAAATGTATGAACTATGGCAAAAAAAGTGAAAAAAAAATTGGTCTGATTTTCTCGTACTTTTCAGATTTTTTTAGTTTTCGCGGTCAGGATGAAAGAAAGTTTTTTTTTTACAAATTTCAAAATCTGTCAATTATTGTCCAAATTATATTTATATTTCACATCTAGACATGTGAAATGTATGAACTATGCCAAAAAAAGTGAAAGAAATTTGCTTTGATTTTTTTGTACTTTTCAGATTTTCTTAGTTTTCATTTAAGGTCCGTGGTCAGGAAAAAAGACAGATTTTTGAAAAATTTAAAAATCTGTCAATTATTGTCCAAATTATTTTTATCTCATATCTAGACATGTGAAATGTATGAACTATGGCAAAAAAAGTGAAAAAAAAATTGGTCTGATTTTTTCGTACTTTTCAGATTTTCTTAGTTTTCATTTAAGGTCCGTGGTCAGGAAAAAAGACAGATTTTTGAAAAATTTCAAAATCTGTCAATTATTGTCCAAATTATTTTTATTTCACATCTAGACATGTGAAATGTATGAACTATGGCAAAAAAGTGAAAAAAAAATTGGTTTGATTTTTTCGTACTGTTCAGATTTTCTTAGTTTTCATTTAAGGTCCGTGGTCAGGAAAAAAGACAGATTTTTGAAAAATGTAAAAATCTGTCAATTATTGTCAAAATTATTTTTATTTCACATCTAGACATGTGAAATGTATGAACTATGGCAAAAAAAGTGAAAAAAAAATTGGTCTGATTTTTTCGTACTTTTCAGATTTTTTTAATTTCCGCAGTCAGGATGAAAGAAAGTTTTTTTTTTACAAATTTCAAAATCTGTCAATTATTGTCCAAATTATTTTTATTTCACATCTAGACATGTGAAATGTATGAACTATGGCAAAAAAAGTGAAAAAAAAATTGGTCTGATTTTTTCGTACTTTTCAGATTTTTTTAGTTTTCGCGGTCAGGATGAGAGAGTTTTTTTTTACAAATTTCAAAATCTGTCAATTATTGTCCAAATTATATTTATATTTCACATCTAGACATGTGAAATGTATGAACTATGCCAAAAAAAGTGAAAGAAATTTGGTTTGATTTTTTCGTACTTTTCAGATTTTCTTAGTTTTCATTTAATGTCCGTGGTCAGGAAAAAAGACAGATTTTTGAAAAATTTCAAAATCTGTCAATTATTGTCCAAATTATTTTTATTTCACATCTAGACATGTGAAATGTATGAACTTTGGCAAAAAGTGAAAAAAAAATTGGTTTGATTTTTTCGTACTTTTCAGATTTTCTTAGTTTTCATTTAAGGTCCGTGGTCAGGAAAAAAGACAGATTTTTGAAAAATTTAAAAATCTGTCAATTATTGTCCAAATTATTTTTATTTCACATCTAGACATGTGAAATGTATGAACTATGGCAAAAAAAGTGAAAAAAAAATTGGTCTGATTTTCTCGTACTTTTCAGATTTTTTTAGTTTTCGCGGTCAGGATGAAAGAAAGTTTTTTTTTTACAAATTTCAAAATCTGTCAATTATTGTCCAAATTATATTTATATTTCACATCTAGACATGTGAAATGTATGAACTATGCCAAAAAAAGTGAAAGAAATTTGCTTTGATTTTTTTGTACTTTTCAGATTTTCTTAGTTTTCATTTAAGGTCCGTGGTCAGGAAAAAAGACAGATTTTTGAAAAATTTAAAAATCTGTCAATTATTGTCCAAATTATTTTTATCTCATATCTAGACATGTGAAATGTATGAACTATGGCAAAAAAAGTGAAAAAAAAATTGGTCTGATTTTTTCGTACTTTTCAGATTTTCTTAGTTTTCATTTAAGGTCCGTGGTCAGGAAAAAAGACAGATTTTGGAAAAATTTCAAAATCTGTCAATTATTGTCCAAATTATTTTTATTTCACATCTAGACATGTGAAATGTATGAACTATGGGCAAAAAAGTGAAAAAAAAATTGGTTTGATTTTTTCGTACTGTTCAGATTTTCTTAGTTTTCATTTAAGGTCCGTGGTCAGGAAAAAAGACAGATTTTTGAAAAATGTAAAAATCTGTCAATTATTGTCAAAATTATTTTTATTTCACATCTAGACATGTGAAATGTATGAACTATGGCAAAAAAAGTGAAAAAAAAATTGGTCTGATTTTTTCGTACTTTTCAGATTTTTTTAATTTCCGCAGTCAGGATGAAAGAAAGTTTTTTTTTTACAAATTTCAAAATCTGTCAATTATTGTCCAAATTATTTTTATTTCACATCTAGACATGTGAAATGTATGAACTATGGCAAAAAAGTGAAAAAAAAATTGGTTTGATTTTTTCGTACTTTTCAGATTTTCTTAGTTTTCATTTAAGGTCCGTGGTCAGGAAAAAAGACAAATTTTTGAAAAATTTCAAAATCTGTCAATTATTGTCCAAATTATTTTTATTTCACATCTAGACATGTGAAATGTATGAACTATGGCAAAAAAGTGAAAAAAACATTGGTTTGATTTTTTCGTACTGTTCAGATTTTCTTAGTTTTCATTTAAGGTCCGTGGTCAGGAAAAAAGACAGATTTTTGAAAAATGTAAAAATCTGTCAATTATTGTCAAAATTATTTTTATTTCACATCTAGACATGTGAAATGTATGAACTATGGCAAAAAAAGTGAAAAAAAAATTGGTCTGATTTTTTCGTACTTTTCAGATTTTTTTAATTTCCGCAGTCAGGATGAAAGAAAGTTTTTTTTTTACAAATTTCAAAATCTGTCAATTATTGTCCAAATTATTTTTATTTCACATCTAGACATGTGAAATGTATGAACTATGGCAAAAAAAGTGAAAAAAAAATTGGTCTGATTTTTTCGTACTTTTCAGATTTTTTTAGTTTTCGCGGTCAGGATGAGAGAGTTTTTTTTTACAAATTTCAAAATCTGTCAATTATTGTCCAAATTATATTTATATTTCACATCTAGACATGTGAAATGTATGAACTATGCCAAAAAAAGTGAAAGAAATTTGGTTTGATTTTTTCGTACTTTTCAGATTTTCTTAGTTTTCATTTAATGTCCGTGGTCAGGAAAAAAGACAGATTTTTGAAAAATTTCAAAATCTGTCAATTATTGTCAAAATTATTTTTATTTCACATCTAGACATGTGAAATGTATGAACTATGGCAAAAAAAGTGAAAAAAAAATTGGTCTGATTTTTTCGTACTTTTCAGATTTTTTTAATTTCCGCAGTCAGGATGAAAGAAAGTTTTTTTTTTACAAATTTCAAAATCTGTCAATTATTGTCCAAATTATTTTTATTTCACATCTAGACATGTGAAATGTATGAACTTTGGCAAAAAAGTGAAAAAAAAATTGGTTTGATTTTTTCGTACTTTTCAGATTTTCTTAGTTTTCATTTAAGGTCCGTGGTCAGGAAAAAAGACAGATTTTTGAAAAATTTAAAAATCTGTCAATTATTGTCCAAATTATTTTTATTTCACATCTAGACATGTGAAATGTATGAACTATGGCAAAAAAAGTGAAAAAAAAATTGGTCTGATTTTCTCGTACTTTTCAGATTTTTTTAGTTTTCGCGGTCAGGATGAAAGAAAGTTTTTTTTTTACAAATTTCAAAATCTGTCAATTATTGTCCAAATTATATTTATATTTCACATCTAGACATGTGAAATGTATGAACTATGCCAAAAAAAGTGAAAGAAATTTGCTTTGATTTTTTTGTACTTTTCAGATTTTCTTAGTTTTCATTTAAGGTCCGTGGTCAGGAAAAAAGACAGATTTTTGAAAAATTTAAAAATCTGTCAATTATTGTCCAAATTATTTTTATCTCATATCTAGACATGTGAAATGTATGAACTATGGCAAAAAAAGTGAAAAAAAAATTGGTCTGATTTTTTCGTACTTTTCAGATTTTCTTAGTTTTCATTTAAGGTCCGTGGTCAGGAAAAAAGACAGATTTTTGAAAAATTTCAAAATCTGTCAATTATTGTCCAAATTATTTTTATTTCACATCTAGACATGTGAAATGTATGAACTATGGCAAAAAAGTGAAAAAAAAATTGGTTTGATTTTTTCGTACTGTTCAGATTTTCTTAGTTTTCATTTAAGGTCCGTGGTCAGGAAAAAAGACAGATTTTTGAAAAATGTAAAAATCTGTCAATTATTGTCCAAATTATTTTTATTTCACATCTAGACATGTGAAATGTATGAACTATGGCAAAAAAAGTGAAAAAAAAATTGGTCTGATTTTTTCGTACTTTTCAGATTTTTTTAATTTCCGCAGTCATGATGAAAGAAAGTTTTTTTTTTACAAATTTCAAAATCTGTCAATTATTGTCCAAATTATTTTTATTTCACATCTAGACATGTGAAATGTATGAACTATGGCAAAAAAAATGAAAAAAAAATTGGTCTGATTTTTTCGTACTTTTCAGATTTTTTTAGTTTTCGCGGTCAGGATGAGAGAGTTTTTTTTTACAAATTTCAAAATCTGTCAATTATTGTCCAAATTATATTTATATTTCACATCTAGACATGTGAAATGTATGAACTATGCCAAAAAAAGTGAAAGAAATTTGGTTTGATTTTTTCGTACTTTTCAGATTTTCTTAGTTTTCATTTAATGTCCGTGGTCAGGAAAAAAGACAGATTTTTGAAAAATTTAAAAATCTGTCAATTATTGTCAAAATTATTTTTATTTCACATCTAGACATGTGAAATGTATGAACTATGGCAAAAAAAGTGAAAAAAAAATTGGTCTGATTTTTTCGTACTTTTCAGATTTTTTTAATTTCCGCAATCAGGATGAAAGAAAGTTTTTTTTTTACAAATTTCAAAATCTGTCAATTATTGTCCAAATTATTTTTATTTCACATCTAGACATGTGAAATGTATGAACTATGTCAAAAAAGTGAAAAAAAAATTGGTTTGATTTTTTCGTACTTTTCAGATTTTCTTAGTTTTCATTTAAGGTCCGTGGTCAGGAAAAAAGACAAATTTTTGAAAAATTTCAAAATCTGTCAATTATTGTCCAAATTATTTTTATTTCACATCTAGACATGTGAAATGTATGAACTATGGCAAAAAAGTGAAAAAAAAATTGGTTTGATTTTTTCGTACTGTTCAGATTTTCTTAGTTTTCATTTAAGGTCCGTGGTCAGGAAAAAAGACAGATTTTTGAAAAATGTAAAAATCTGTCAATTATTGTCAAAATTATTTTTATTTCACATCTAGACATGTGAAATGTATGAACTATGGCAAAAAAAGTAAAAAAAAAATTGGTCTGATTTTTTCGTACTTTTCAGATTTTTTTAATTTCCGCAGTCAGGATGAAAGAAAGTTTTTTTTTTACAAATTTCAAAATCTGTCAATTATTGTCCAAATTATTTTTATTTCACATCTAGACATGTGAAATGTATGAACTTTGGCAAAAAAGTGAAAAAAAAATTGGTTTGATTTTTTCGTACTTTTCAGATTTTCTTAGTTTTCATTTAAGGTCCGTGGTCAGGAAAAAAGACAGATTTTTGAAAAATTTAAAAATCTGTCAATTATTGTCCAAATTATTTTTATTTCACATCTAGACATGTGAAATGTATGAACTATGGCAAAAAAAGTGAAAAAAAAATTGGTCTGATTTTCTCGTACTTTTCAGATTTTTTTAGTTTTCGCGGTCAGGATGAAAGAAAGTTTTTTTTTTACAAATTTCAAAATCTGTCAATTATTGTCCAAATTATATTTATATTTCACATCTAGACATGTGAAATGTATGAACTATGCCAAAAAAAGTGAAAGAAATTTGCTTTGATTTTTTTGTACTTTTCAGATTTTCTTAGTTTTCATTTAAGGTCCGTGGTCAGGAAAAAAGACAGATTTTTGAAAAATTTAAAAATCTGTCAATTATTGTCCAAATTATTTTTATCTCATATCTAGACATGTGAAATGTATGAACTATGGCAAAAAAAGTGAAAAAAAAATTGGTCTGATTTTTTCGTACTTTTCAGATTTTTTTAATTTCCGCAGTCAGGATGAAAGAAAGTTTTTTTTTTACAAATTTCAAAATCTGTCAATTATTGTCCAAATTATTCTTATTTCACATCTAGACATGTGAAATTTATGAACTATGGCAAAAAAGTGAAAAAAAAATTGGTTTGATTTTTTCGTACTTTTCAGATTTTCTTAGTTTTCATTTAAGGTCCGTGGTCAGGAAAAAAGACAGATTTTTGAAAAATTTAAAAATCTGTCAATTATTGTCCAAATTATTTTTATTTCACATCTAGACATGTGAAATGTATGAACTATGGCAAAAAAAGTGAAAAAAAAATTGGTCTGATTTTCTCGTACTTTTCAGATTTTTTTAGTTTTCGCGGTCAGGATGAAAGAAAGTTTTTTTTTTACAAATTTCAAAATCTGTCAATTATTGTCCAAATTATTTTTATTTCACATCTAGACATGTGAAATGTATGAACTTTGGCAAAAAAGTGAAAAAAAAATTGGTTTGATTTTTTCGTACTTTTCAGATTTTCTTAGTTTTCATTTAAGGTCCGTGGTCAGGAAAAAAGACAGATTTTTGAAAAATTTAAAAATCTGTCAATTATTGTCCAAATTATTTTTATTTCACATCTAGACATGTGAAATGTATGAACTATGGCAAAAAAAGTGAAAAAAAAATTGGTCTGATTTTCTCGTACTTTTCAGATTTTTTTAGTTTTCGCGGTCAGGATGAAAGAAAGTTTTTTTTTTACAAATTTCAAAATCTGTCAATTATTGTCCAAATTATATTTATATTTCACATCTAGACATGTGAAATGTATGAACTATGCCAAAAAAAGTGAAAGAAATTTGCTTTGATTTTTTTGTACTTTTCAGATTTTCTTAGTTTTCATTTAAGGTCCGTGGTCAGGAAAAAAGACAGATTTTTGAAAAATTTAAAAATCTGTCAATTATTGTCCAAATTATTTTTATCTCATATCTAGACATGTGAAATGTATGAACTATGGCAAAAAAAGTGAAAAAAAAATTGATCTGATTTTTTCGTACTTTTCAGATTTTCTTAGTTTTCATTTAAGGTCCGTGGTCAGGAAAAAAGACAGATTTTTGAAAAATGTAAAAATCTGTCAATTATTGTCCAAATTATTTTTATTTCACATCTAGACATGTGAAATGTATGAACTATGGCAAAAAAAGTGAAAAAAAAATTGGTCTGATTTTTTCGTACTTTTCAGATTTTTTTAATTTCCGCAGTCAGGATGAAAGAAAGTTTTTTTTTTACAAATTTCAAAATCTGTCAATTATTGTCCAAATTATTTTTATTTCACATCTAGACATGTGAAATGTATGAACTATGGCAAAAAAGTGAAAAAAAAATTGGTTTGATTTTTTCGTACTTTTCAGATTTTCTTAGTTTTCATTTAAGGTCCGTGGTCAGGAAAAAAGACAAATTTTTGAAAAATTTCAAAATCTGTCAATTATTGTCCAAATTATTTTTATTTCACATCTAGACATGTGAAATGTATGAACTATGGCAAAAAAAGTGAAAAAAAAATTGGTCTGATTTTTTCGTACTTTTCAGATTTTTTTAATTTCCGCAGTCATGATGAAAGAAAGTTTTTTTTTTACAAATTTCAAAATCTGTCAATTATTGTCCAAATTATTTTTATTTCACATCTAGACATGTGAAATGTATGAACTTTGGCAAAAAAGTGAAAAAAAAATTGGTTTGATTTTTTCGTACTTTTCAGATTTTCTTAGTTTTCATTTAAGGTCCGTGGTCAGGAAAAAAGACAGATTTTTGAAAAATTTAAAAATCTGTCAATTATTGTCCAAATTATTTTTATTTCACATCTAGACATGTGAAATGTATGAACTATGGCAAAAAAAGTGAAAAAAAAATTGGTCTGATTTTCTCGTACTTTTCAGATTTTTTTAGTTTTCGCGGTCAGGATGAAAGAAAGTTTTTTTTTTACAAATTTCAAAATCTGTCAATTATTGTCCAAATTATATTTATATTTCACATCTAGACATGTGAAATGTATGAACTATGCCAAAAAAAGTGAAAGAAATTTGCTTTGATTTTTTTGTACTTTTCAGATTTTCTTAGTTTTCATTTAAGGTCCGTGGTCAGGAAAAAAGACAGATTTTTGAAAAATTTCAAAATCTGTCAATTATTGTCCAAATTATTTTTATTTCACATCTAGACATGTGAAATGTATGAACTATGGCAAAAAAAGTGAAAAAAAAATTGGTCTGATTTTTTCGTACTTTTCAGATTTTTTTAATTTCCGCAGTCAGGATGAAAGAAAGTTTTTTTTTTACAAATTTCAAAATCTGTCAATTATTGTCCAAATTATTTTTATTTCACATCTAGACATGTGAAATGTATGAACTATGGCAAAAAAGTGAAAAAAAAATTGGTTTGATTTTTTCGTACTTTTCAGATTTTCTTAGTTTTCATTTAAGGTCCGTGGTCAGGAAAAAAGACACATTTTTGAAAAATTTCAAAATCTGTCAATTATTGTCCAAATTATTTTTATTTCACATCTAGACATGTGAAATGTATGAACTATGGCAAAAAAAGTGAAAAAAAAATTGGTCTGATTTTTTCGTACTTTTCAGATTTTTTTAGTTTTCGCGGTCAGGATGAAAGAAAGTTTTTTTTTTACAAATTTCAAAATCTGTCAATTATTGTCCAAATTATATTTATATTTCACATCTAGACATGTGAAATGTATGAACTATGCCAAAAAAAGTGAAAGAAATTTGCTTTGATTTTTTTGTACTTTTCAGATTTTCTTAGTTTTCATTTAAGGTCCGTGGTCAGGAAAAAAGACAGATTTTTGAAAAATTTCAAAATCTGTCAATTATTGTCCAAATTATTTTTATTTCACATCTAGACATGTGAAATGTATGAACTATGGCAAAAAAAGTGAAAAAAAAATTGGTCTGATTTTTTCGTACTTTTCAGATTTTTTTAATTTCCGCAGTCAGGATGAAAGAAAGTTTTTTTTTTACAAATTTCAAAATCTGTCAATTATTGTCCAAATTATTTTTATTTCACATCTAGACATGTGAAATGTATGAACTATGGCAAAAAAGTGAAAAAAAAATTGGTTTGATTTTTTCGTACTTTTCAGATTTTCTTAGTTTTCATTTAAGGTCCGTGGTCAGGAAAAAAGACACATTTTTGAAAAATTTCAAAATCTGTCAATTATTGTCCAAATTATTTTTATTTCACATCTAGACATGTGAAATGTATGAACTATGGCAAAAAAAGTGAAAAAAAAATTGGTCTGATTTTTTCGTACTTTTCAGATTTTTTTAATTTCCGCAGTCATGATGAAAGAAAGTTTTTTTTTTACAAATTTCAAAATCTGTCAATTATTGTCCAAATTATTTTTATTTCACATCTAGACATGTGAAATGTATGAACTTTGGCAAAAAAGTGAAAAAAAAATTGGTTTGATTTTTTCGTACTTTTCAGATTTTCTTAGTTTTCATTTAAGGTCCGTGGTCAGGAAAAAAGACAGATTTTTGAAAAATTTCAAAATCTGTCAATTATTGTCCAAATTATTTTTATTTCACATCTAGACATGTGAAATGTATGAACTATGGCAAAAAAGTGAAAAAAAAATTGGTTTGATTTTTTCGTACTTTTCAGATTTTCTTAGTTTTCATTTAAGGTCCGTGGTCAGGAAAAAAGACAAATTTTTGAAAAATTTCAAAATCTGTCAATTATTGTCCAAATTATTTTTATCTCATATCTAGACATGTGAAATGTATGAACTATGGCAAAAAAAGTGAAAAAAAAATTGGTCTGATTTTTTCGTACTTTTCAGATTTTTTTAATTTCCGCAGTCAGGATGAAAGAAAGTTTTTTTTTTACAAATTTCAAAATCTGTCAATTATTGTCCAAATTATTTTTATTTCACATCTAGACATGTGAAATGTATGAACTATGGCAAAAAAGTGAAAAAAAAATTGGTTTGATTTTTTCGTACTTTTCAGATTTTCTTAGTTTTCATTTAAGGTCCGTGGTCAGGAAAAAAGACAAATTTTTGAAAAATTTCAAAATCTGTCAATTATTGTCCAAATTATTTTTATTTCACATCTAGACATGTGAAATGTATGAACTATGGCAAAAAAAGTGAAAAAAAAATTGGTCTGATTTTTTCGTACTTTTCAGATTTTTTTAATTTCCGCAGTCATGATGAAAGAAAGTTTTTTTTTTACAAATTTCAAAATCTGTCAATTATTGTCCAAATTATTTTTATTTCACATCTAGACATGTGAAATGTATGAACTTTGGCAAAAAAGTGAAAAAAAAATTGGTTTGATTTTTTCGTACTTTTCAGATTTTCTTAGTTTTCATTTAAGGTCCGTGGTCAGGAAAAAAGACAGATTTTTGAAAAATTTCAAAATCTGTCAATTATTGTCCAAATTATTTTTATTTCACATCTAGACATGTGAAATGTATGAACTATGGCAAAAAAAGTGAAAAAAAAATTGGTCTGATTTTTTCGTACTTTTCAGATTTTTTTAATTTCCGCAGTCAGGATGAAAGAAAGTTTTTTTTTTACAAATTTCAAAATCTGTCAATTATTGTCCAAATTATTTTTATTTCACATCTAGACATGTGAAATGTATGAACTTTGGCAAAAAAGTGAAAAAAAAATTGGTTTGATTTTTTCGTACTTTTCAGATTTTCTTAGTTTTCATTTAAGGTCCGTGGTCAGGAAAAAAGACAGATTTTTGAAAAATTTAAAAATCTGTCAATTATTGTCCAAATTATTTTTATTTCACATCTAGACATGTGAAATGTATGAACTATGGCAAAAAAAGTGAAAAAAAAATTGGTCTGATTTTCTCGTACTTTTCAGATTTTTTTAGTTTTCGCGGTCAGGATGAAAGAAAGTTTTTTTTTTACAAATTTCAAAATCTGTCAATTATTGTCCAAATTATATTTATATTTCACATCTAGACATGTGAAATGTATGAACTATGCCAAAAAAAGTGAAAGAAATTTGCTTTGATTTTTTTGTACTTTTCAGATTTTCTTAGTTTTTATTTAAGGTCCGTGGTCAGGAAAAAAGACAGATTTTTGAAAAATTTAAAAATCTGTCAATTATTGTCCAAATTATTTTTATCTCATATCTAGACATGTGAAATGTATGAACTATGGCAAAAAAAGTGAAAAAAAAATTGGTCTGATTTTTTCGTACTTTTCAGATTTTCTTAGTTTTCATTTAAGGTCCGTGGTCAGGAAAAAAGACAGATTTTGGAAAAATTTCAAAATCTGTCAATTATTGTCCAAATTATTTTTATTTCACATCTAGACATGTGAAATGTATGAACTATGGCAAAAAAGTGAAAAAAAAATTGGTTTGATTTTTTCGTACTGTTCAGATTTTCTTAGTTTTCATTTAAGGTCCGTGGTCAGGAAAAAAGACAGATTTTTGAAAAATGTAAAAATCTGTCAATTATTGTCAAAATTATTTTTATTTCACATCTAGACATGTGAAATGTATGAACTATGGCAAAAAAAGTGAAAAAAAAATTGGTCTGATTTTTTCGTACTTTTCAGATTTTTTTAATTTCCGCAGTCAGGATGAAAGAAAGTTTTTTTTTTACAAATTTCAAAATCTGTCAATTATTGTCCAAATTATTTTTATTTCACATCTAGACATGTGAAATGTATGAACTATGGCAAAAAAGTGAAAAAAAAATTGGTTTGATTTTTTCGTACTTTTCAGATTTTCTTAGTTTTCATTTAAGGTCCGTGGTCAGGAAAAAAGACAAATTTTTGAAAAATTTCAAAATCTGTCAATTATTGTCCAAATTATTTTTATTTCACATCTAGACATGTGAAATGTATGAACTATGGCAAAAAAGTGAAAAAAAAATTGGTTTGATTTTTTCGTACTGTTCAGATTTTCTTAGTTTTCATTTAAGGTCCGTGGTCAGGAAAAAAGACAGATTTTTGAAAAATGTAAAAATCTGTCAATTATTGTCAAAATTATTTTTATTTCACATCTAGACATGTGAAATGTATGAACTATGGCAAAAAAAGTGAAAAAAAAATTGGTCTGATTTTTTCGTACTTTTCAGATTTTTTTAATTTCCGCAGTCAGGATGAAAGAAAGTTTTTTTTTTACAAATTTCAAAATCTGTCAATTATTGTCCAAATTATTTTTATTTCACATCTAGACATGTGAAATGTATGAACTATGGCAAAAAAAGTGAAAAAAAAATTGGTCTGATTTTTTCGTACTTTTCAGATTTTTTTAGTTTTCGCGGTCAGGATGAGAGAGTTTTTTTTTACAAATTTCAAAATCTGTCAATTATTGTCCAAATTATATTTATATTTCACATCTAGACATGTGAAATGTATGAACTATGCCAAAAAAAGTGAAAGAAATTTGGTTTGATTTTTTCGTACTTTTCAGATTTTCTTAGTTTTCATTTAATGTCCGTGGTCAGGAAAAAAGACAGATTTTTGAAAAATTTCAAAATCTGTCAATTATTGTCAAAATTATTTTTATTTCACATCTAGACATGTGAAATGTATGAACTATGGCAAAAAAAGTGAAAAAAAAATTGGTCTGATTTTTTCGTACTTTTCAGATTTTTTTAATTTCCGCAGTCAGGATGAAAGAAAGTTTTTTTTTTACAAATTTCAAAATCTGTCAATTATTGTCCAAATTATTTTTATTTCACATCTAGACATGTGAAATGTATGAACTTTGGCAAAAAAGTGAAAAAAAAATTGGTTTGATTTTTTCGTACTTTTCAGATTTTCTTAGTTTTCATTTAAGGTCCGTGGTCAGGAAAAAAGACAGATTTTTGAAAAATTTAAAAATCTGTCAATTATTGTCCAAATTATTTTTATTTCACATCTAGACATGTGAAATGTATGAACTATGGCAAAAAAAGTGAAAAAAAAATTGGTCTGATTTTCTCGTACTTTTCAGATTTTTTTAGTTTTCGCGGTCAGGATGAAAGAAAGTTTTTTTTTTACAAATTTCAAAATCTGTCAATTATTGTCCAAATTATATTTATATTTCACATCTAGACATGTGAAATGTATGAACTATGCCAAAAAAAGTGAAAGAAATTTGCTTTGATTTTTTTGTACTTTTCAGATTTTCTTAGTTTTCATTTAAGGTCCGTGGTCAGGAAAAAAGACAGATTTTTGAAAAATTTAAAAATCTGTCAATTATTGTCCAAATTATTTTTATCTCATATCTAGACATGTGAAATGTATGAACTATGGCAAAAAAAGTGAAAAAAAAATTGGTCTGATTTTTTCGTACTTTTCAGATTTTCTTAGTTTTCATTTAAGGTCCGTGGTCAGGAAAAAAGACAGATTTTTGAAAAATTTCAAAATCTGTCAATTATTGTCCAAATTATTTTTATTTCACATCTAGACATGTGAAATGTATGAACTATGGCAAAAAAGTGAAAAAAAAATTGGTTTGATTTTTTCGTACTGTTCAGATTTTCTTAGTTTTCATTTAAGGTCCGTGGTCAGGAAAAAAGACAGATTTTTGAAAAATGTAAAAATCTGTCAATTATTGTCCAAATTATTTTTATTTCACATCTAGACATGTGAAATGTATGAACTATGGCAAAAAAAGTGAAAAAAAAATTGGTCTGATTTTTTCGTACTTTTCAGATTTTTTTAATTTCCGCAGTCATGATGAAAGAAAGTTTTTTTTTTACAAATTTCAAAATCTGTCAATTATTGTCCAAATTATTTTTATTTCACATCTAGACATGTGAAATGTATGAACTATGGCAAAAAAAATGAAAAAAAAATTGGTCTGATTTTTTCGTACTTTTCAGATTTTTTTAGTTTTCGCGGTCAGGATGAGAGAGTTTTTTTTTACAAATTTCAAAATCTGTCAATTATTGTCCAAATTATATTTATATTTCACATCTAGACATGTGAAATGTATGAACTATGCCAAAAAAAGTGAAAGAAATTTGGTTTGATTTTTTCGTACTTTTCAGATTTTCTTAGTTTTCATTTAATGTCCGTGGTCAGGAAAAAAGACAGATTTTTGAAAAATTTAAAAATCTGTCAATTATTGTCAAAATTATTTTTATTTCACATCTAGACATGTGAAATGTATGAACTATGGCAAAAAAAGTGAAAAAAAAATTGGTCTGATTTTTTCGTACTTTTCAGATTTTTTTAATTTCCGCAATCAGGATGAAAGAAAGTTTTTTTTTTACAAATTTCAAAATCTGTCAATTATTGTCCAAATTATTTTTATTTCACATCTAGACATGTGAAATGTATGAACTATGTCAAAAAAGTGAAAAAAAAATTGGTTTGATTTTTTCGTACTTTTCAGATTTTCTTAGTTTTCATTTAAGGTCCGTGGTCAGGAAAAAAGACAAATTTTTGAAAAATTTCAAAATCTGTCAATTATTGTCCAAATTATTTTTATTTCACATCTAGACATGTGAAATGTATGAACTATGGCAAAAAAGTGAAAAAAAAATTGGTTTGATTTTTTCGTACTGTTCAGATTTTCTTAGTTTTCATTTAAGGTCCGTGGTCAGGAAAAAAGACAGATTTTTGAAAAATGTAAAAATCTGTCAATTATTGTCAAAATTATTTTTATTTCACATCTAGACATGTGAAATGTATGAACTATGGCAAAAAAAGTAAAAAAAAAATTGGTCTGATTTTTTCGTACTTTTCAGATTTTTTTAATTTCCGCAGTCAGGATGAAAGAAAGTTTTTTTTTTACAAATTTCAAAATCTGTCAATTATTGTCCAAATTATTTTTATTTCACATCTAGACATGTGAAATGTATGAACTTTGGCAAAAAAGTGAAAAAAAAATTGGTTTGATTTTTTCGTACTTTTCAGATTTTCTTAGTTTTCATTTAAGGTCCGTGGTCAGGAAAAAAGACAGATTTTTGAAAAATTTAAAAATCTGTCAATTATTGTCCAAATTATTTTTATTTCACATCTAGACATGTGAAATGTATGAACTATGGCAAAAAAAGTGAAAAAAAAATTGGTCTGATTTTCTCGTACTTTTCAGATTTTTTTAGTTTTCGCGGTCAGGATGAAAGAAAGTTTTTTTTTTACAAATTTCAAAATCTGTCAATTATTGTCCAAATTATATTTATATTTCACATCTAGACATGTGAAATGTATGAACTATGCCAAAAAAAGTGAAAGAAATTTGCTTTGATTTTTTTGTACTTTTCAGATTTTCTTAGTTTTCATTTAAGGTCCGTGGTCAGGAAAAAAGACAGATTTTTGAAAAATTTAAAAATCTGTCAATTATTGTCCAAATTATTTTTATCTCATATCTAGACATGTGAAATGTATGAACTATGGCAAAAAAAGTGAAAAAAAAATTGGTCTGATTTTTTCGTACTTTTCAGATTTTTTTAATTTCCGCAGTCAGGATGAAAGAAAGTTTTTTTTTTACAAATTTCAAAATCTGTCAATTATTGTCCAAATTATTCTTATTTCACATCTAGACATGTGAAATTTATGAACTATGGCAAAAAAGTGAAAAAAAAATTGGTTTGATTTTTTCGTACTTTTCAGATTTTCTTAGTTTTCATTTAAGGTCCGTGGTCAGGAAAAAAGACAGATTTTTGAAAAATTTAAAAATCTGTCAATTATTGTCCAAATTATTTTTATTTCACATCTAGACATGTGAAATGTATGAACTATGGCAAAAAAAGTGAAAAAAAAATTGGTCTGATTTTCTCGTACTTTTCAGATTTTTTTAGTTTTCGCGGTCAGGATGAAAGAAAGTTTTTTTTTTACAAATTTCAAAATCTGTCAATTATTGTCCAAATTATTTTTATTTCACATCTAGACATGTGAAATGTATGAACTTTGGCAAAAAAGTGAAAAAAAAATTGGTTTGATTTTTTCGTACTTTTCAGATTTTCTTAGTTTTCATTTAAGGTCCGTGGTCAGGAAAAAAGACAGATTTTTGAAAAATTTAAAAATCTGTCAATTATTGTCCAAATTATTTTTATTTCACATCTAGACATGTGAAATGTATGAACTATGGCAAAAAAAGTGAAAAAAAAATTGGTCTGATTTTCTCGTACTTTTCAGATTTTTTTAGTTTTCGCGGTCAGGATGAAAGAAAGTTTTTTTTTTACAAATTTCAAAATCTGTCAATTATTGTCCAAATTATATTTATATTTCACATCTAGACATGTGAAATGTATGAACTATGCCAAAAAAAGTGAAAGAAATTTGCTTTGATTTTTTTGTACTTTTCAGATTTTCTTAGTTTTCATTTAAGGTCCGTGGTCAGGAAAAAAGACAGATTTTTGAAAAATTTAAAAATCTGTCAATTATTGTCCAAATTATTTTTATCTCATATCTAGACATGTGAAATGTATGAACTATGGCAAAAAAAGTGAAAAAAAAATTGATCTGATTTTTTCGTACTTTTCAGATTTTCTTAGTTTTCATTTAAGGTCCGTGGTCAGGAAAAAAGACAGATTTTTGAAAAATGTAAAAATCTGTCAATTATTGTCCAAATTATTTTTATTTCACATCTAGACATGTGAAATGTATGAACTATGGCAAAAAAAGTGAAAAAAAAATTGGTCTGATTTTTTCGTACTTTTCAGATTTTTTTAATTTCCGCAGTCAGGATGAAAGAAAGTTTTTTTTTTACAAATTTCAAAATCTGTCAATTATTGTCCAAATTATTTTTATTTCACATCTAGACATGTGAAATGTATGAACTATGGCAAAAAAGTGAAAAAAAAATTGGTTTGATTTTTTCGTACTTTTCAGATTTTCTTAGTTTTCATTTAAGGTCCGTGGTCAGGAAAAAAGACAAATTTTTGAAAAATTTCAAAATCTGTCAATTATTGTCCAAATTATTTTTATTTCACATCTAGACATGTGAAATGTATGAACTATGGCAAAAAAAGTGAAAAAAAAATTGGTCTGATTTTTTCGTACTTTTCAGATTTTTTTAATTTCCGCAGTCATGATGAAAGAAAGTTTTTTTTTTACAAATTTCAAAATCTGTCAATTATTGTCCAAATTATTTTTATTTCACATCTAGACATGTGAAATGTATGAACTTTGGCAAAAAAGTGAAAAAAAAATTGATTTGATTTTTTCGTACTTTTCAGATTTTCTTAGTTTTCATTTAAGGTCCGTGGTCAGGAAAAAAGACAGATTTTTGAAAAATTTCAAAATCTGTCAATTATTGTCCAAATTATTTTTATTTCACATCTAGACATGTGAAATGTATGAACTATGGCAAAAAAAGTGAAAAAAAAATTGGTCTGATTTTTTCGTACTTTTCAGATTTTTTTAATTTCCGCAGTCAGGATGAAAGAAAGTTTTTTTTTTACAAATTTCAAAATCTGTCAATTATTGTCCAAATTATTTTTATTTCACATCTAGACATGTGAAATGTATGAACTATGGCAAAAAAGTGAAAAAAAAATTGGTTTGATTTTTTCGTACTTTTCAGATTTTCTTAGTTTTCATTTAAGGTCCGTGGTCAGGAAAAAAGACACATTTTTGAAAAATTTCAAAATCTGTCAATTATTGTCCAAATTATTTTTATTTCACATCTAGACATGTGAAATGTATGAACTATGGCAAAAAAAGTGAAAAAAAAATTGGTCTGATTTTTTCGTACTTTTCAGATTTTTTTAATTTCCGCAGTCAGGATGAAAGAAAGTTTTTTTTTTACAAATTTCAAAATCTGTCAATTATTGTCCAAATTATTTTTATTTCACATCTAGACATGTGAAATGTATGAACTATGGCAAAAAAGTGAAAAAAAAATTGGTTTGATTTTTTCGTACTTTTCAGATTTTCTTAGTTTTCATTTAAGGTCCGTGGTCAGGAAAAAAGACAAATTTTTGAAAAATTTCAAAATCTGTCAATTATTGTCCAAATTATTTTTATTTCACATCTAGACATGTGAAATGTATGAACTATGGCAAAAAAAGTGAAAAAAAAATTGGTCTGATTTTTTCGTACTTTTCAGATTTTTTTAATTTCCGCAGTCATGATGAAAGAAAGTTTTTTTTTTACAAATTTCAAAATCTGTCAATTATTGTCCAAATTATTTTTATTTCACATCTAGACATGTGAAATGTATGAACTTTGGCAAAAAAGTGAAAAAAAAATTGGTTTGATTTTTTCGTACTTTTCAGATTTTCTTAGTTTTCATTTAAGGTCCGTGGTCAGGAAAAAAGACAGATTTTTGAAAAATTTCAAAATCTGTCAATTATTGTCCAAATTATTTTTATTTCACATCTAGACATGTGAAATGTATGAACTATGGCAAAAAAGTGAAAAAAAAATTGGTTTGATTTTTTCGTACTTTTCAGATTTTCTTAGTTTTCATTTAAGGTCCGTGGTCAGGAAAAAAGACAAATTTTTGAAAAATTTCAAAATCTGTCAATTATTGTCCAAATTATTTTTATTTCACATCTAGACATGTGAAATGTATGAACTATGGCAAAAAAAGTGAAAAAAAAATTGGTCTGATTTTTTCGTACTTTTCAGATTTTTTTAATTTCCGCAGTCATGATGAAAGAAAGTTTTTTTTTTACAAATTTCAAAATCTGTCAATTATTGTCCAAATTATTTTTATTTCACATCTAGACATGTGAAATGTATGAACTTTGGCAAAAAAGTGAAAAAAAAATTGGTTTGATTTTTTCGTACTTTTCAGATTTTCTTAGTTTTCATTTAAGGTCCGTGGTCAGGAAAAAAGACAGATTTTTGAAAAATTTCAAAATCTGTCAATTATTGTCCAAATTATTTTTATTTCACATCTAGACATGTGAAATGTATGAACTATGGCAAAAAAAGTGAAAAAAAAATTGGTCTGATTTTTTCGTACTTTTCAGATTTTTTTAATTTCCGCAGTCAGGATGAAAGAAAGTTTTTTTTTTACAAATTTCAAAATCTGTCAATTATTGTCCAAATTATTTTTATTTCACATCTAGACATGTGAAATGTATGAACTATGGCAAAAAAGTGAAAAAAAAATTGGTTTGATTTTTTCGTACTTTTCAGATTTTCTTAGTTTTCATTTAAGGTCCGTGGTCAGGAAAAAAGACAAATTTTTGAAAAATTTCAAAATCTGTCAATTATTGTCCAAATTATTTTTATTTCACATCTAGACATATGAAATGTATGAACTATGGCAAAAAAAGTGAAAAAAAAATTGGTCTGATTTTTTCGTACTTTTCAGATTTTTTTAATTTCCGCAGTCAGGATGAAAGAAAGTTTTTTTTTTACAAATTTCAAAATCTGTCAATTATTGTCCAAATTATTTTTATTTCACATCTAGACATGTGAAATGTATGAACTATGGCAAAAAAGTGAAAAAAAAATTGGTCTGATTTTTTCGTACTTTTCAGATTTTTTTAATTTCCGCAGTCATGATGAAAGAAAGTTTTTTTTTTACAAATTTCAAAATCTGTCAATTATTGTCCAAATTATTTTTATTTCACATCTAGACATGTGAAATGTATGAACTTTGGCAAAAAAGTGAAAAAAAAATTGGTTTGATTTTTTCGTACTTTTCAGATTTTCTTAGTTTTCATTTAAGGTCCGTGGTCAGGAAAAAAGACAGATTTTTGAAAAATTTCAAAATCTGTCAATTATTGTCCAAATTATTTTTATTTCACATCTAGACATGTGAAATGTATGAACTATGGCAAAAAAAGTGAAAAAAAAATTGGTCTGATTTTTTCGTACTTTTCAGATTTTTTTAATTTCCGCAGTCAGGATGAAAGAAAGTTTTTTTTTTACAAATTTCAAAATCTGTCAATTATTGTCCAAATTATTTTTATTTCACATCTAGACATGTGAAATGTATGAACTATGGCAAAAAAGTGAAAAAAAAATTGGTTTGATTTTTTCGTACTTTTCAGATTTTCTTAGTTTTCATTTAAGGTCCGTGGTCAGGAAAAAAGACAAATTTTTGAAAAATTTCAAAATCTGTCAATTATTGTCCAAATTATTTTTATTTCACATCTAGACATGTGAAATGTATGAACTATGGCAAAAAAAGTGAAAAAAAAATTGGTCTGATTTTTTCGTACTTTTCAGATTTTTTTAATTTCCGCAGTCAGGATGAAAGAAAGTTTTTTTTTTACAAATTTCAAAATCTGTCAATTATTGTCCAAATTATTTTTATTTCACATCTAGACATGTGAAATGTATGAACTATGGCAAAAAAGTGAAAAAAAAATTGGTTTGATTTTTTCGTACTTTTCAGATTTTCTTAGTTTTCATTTAAGGTCCGTGGTCAGGAAAAAAGACAGATTTTTGAAAAATTTCAAAATCTGTCAATTATTGTCCAAATTATTTTTATTTCACATCTAGACATGTGAAATGTATGAACTATGGCAAAAAAAGTGAAAAAAAAATTGGTCTGATTTTTTCGTACTTTTCAGATTTTTTTAATTTCCGCAGTCAGGATGAAAGAAAGTTTTTTTTTTACAAATTTCAAAATCTGTCAATTATTGTCCAAATTATTTTTATTTCACATCTAGACATGTGAAATGTATGAACTATGGCAAAAAAGTGAAAAAAAAATTGGTTTGATTTTTTCGTACTTTTCAGATTTTCTTAGTTTTCATTTAAGGTCCGTGGTCAGGAAAAAAGACAAATTTTTGAAAAATTTCAAAATCTGTCAATTATTGTCCAAATTATTTTTATTTCACATCTAGACATGTGAAATGTATGAACTATGGCAAAAAAAGTGAAAAAAAAATTGGTCTGATTTTTTCGTACTTTTCAGATTTTTTTAATTTCCGCAGTCATGATGAAAGAAAGTTTTTTTTTTACAAATTTCAAAATCTGTCAATTATTGTCCAAATTATTTTTATTTCACATCTAGACATGTGAAATGTATGAACTTTGGCAAAAAAGTGAAAAAAAAATTGGTTTGATTTTTTCGTACTTTTCAGATTTTCTTAGTTTTCATTTAAGGTCCGTGGTCAGGAAAAAAGACAGATTTTTGAAAAATTTCAAAATCTGTCAATTATTGTCCAAATTATTTTTATTTCACATCTAGACATGTGAAATGTATGAACTATGGCAAAAAAGTGAAAAAAAAATTGGTTTGATTTTTTCGTACTTTTCAGATTTTCTTAGTTTTCATTTAAGGTCCGTGGTCAGGAAAAAAGACAAATTTTTGAAAAATTTCAAAATCTGTCAATTATTGTCCAAATTATTTTTATTTCACATCTAGACATGTGAAATGTATGAACTATGGCAAAAAAAGTGAAAAAAAAATTGGTCTGATTTTTTCGTACTTTTCAGATTTTTTTAATTTCCGCAGTCAGGATGAAAGAAAGTTTTTTTTTTACAAATTTCAAAATCTGTCAATTATTGTCCAAATTATTTTTATTTCACATCTAGACATGTGAAATGTATGAACTATGGCAAAAAAGTGAAAAAAAAATTGGTTTGATTTTTTCGTACTTTTCAGATTTTCTTAGTTTTCATTTAAGGTCCGTGGTCAGGAAAAAAGACAAATTTTTGAAAAATTTCAAAATCTGTCAATTATTGTCCAAATTATTTTTATTTCACATCTAGACATGTGAAATGTATGAACTATGGCAAAAAAAGTGAAAAAAAAATTGGTCTGATTTTTTCGTACTTTTCAGATTTTTTTAATTTCCGCAGTCATGATGAAAGAAAGTTTTTTTTTTACAAATTTCAAAATCTGTCAATTATTGTCCAAATTATTTTTATTTCACATCTAGACATGTGAAATGTATGAACTTTGGCAAAAAAGTGAAAAAAAAATTGGTTTGATTTTTTCGTACTTTTCAGATTTTCTTAGTTTTCATTTAAGGTCCGTGGTCAGGAAAAAAGACAGATTTTTGAAAAATTTCAAAATCTGTCAATTATTGTCCAAATTATTTTTATTTCACATCTAGACATGTGAAATGTATGAACTATGGCAAAAAAAGTGAAAAAAAAATTGGTCTGATTTTTTCGTACTTTTCAGATTTTTTTAATTTCCGCAGTCAGGATGAAAGAAAGTTTTTTTTTTACAAATTTCAAAATCTGTCAATTATTGTCCAAATTATTTTTATTTCACATCTAGACATGTGAAATGTATGAACTATGGCAAAAAAGTGAAAAAAAAATTGGTTTGATTTTTTCGTACTTTTCAGATTTTCTTAGTTTTCATTTAAGGTCCGTGGTCAGGAAAAAAGACAGATTTTTGAAAAATTTCAAAATCTGTCAATTATTGTCCAAATTATTTTTATTTCACATCTAGACATGTGAAATGTATGAACTATGGCAAAAAAAGTGAAAAAAAAATTGGTCTGATTTTTTCGTACTTTTCAGATTTTTTTAATTTCCGCAGTCAGGATGAAAGAAAGTTTTTTTTTTACAAATTTCAAAATCTGTCAATTATTGTCCAAATTATTTTTATTTCACATCTAGACATGTGAAATGTATGAACTATGGCAAAAAAGTGAAAAAAAAATTGGTTTGATTTTTTCGTACTTTTCAGATTTTCTTAGTTTTCATTTAAGGTCCGTGGTCAGGAAAAAAGACAAATTTTTGAAAAATTTCAAAATCTGTCAATTATTGTCCAAATTATTTTTATTTCACATCTAGACATGTGAAATGTATGAACTATGGCAAAAAAAGTGAAAAAAAAATTGGTCTGATTTTTTCGTACTTTTCAGATTTTTTTAATTTCCGCAGTCATGATGAAAGAAAGTTTTTTTTTTACAAATTTCAAAATCTGTCAATTATTGTCCAAATTATTTTTATTTCACATCTAGACATGTGAAATGTATGAACTTTGGCAAAAAAGTGAAAAAAAAATTGGTTTGATTTTTTCGTACTTTTCAGATTTTCTTAGTTTTCATTTAAGGTCCGTGGTCAGGAAAAAAGACAGATTTTTGAAAAATTTCAAAATCTGTCAATTATTGTCCAAATTATTTTTATTTCACATCTAGACATGTGAAATGTATGAACTATGGCAAAAAAAGTGAAAAAAAAATTGGTCTGATTTTTTCGTACTTTTCAGATTTTTTTAATTTCCGCAGTCAGGATGAAAGAAAGTTTTTTTTTTACAAATTTCAAAATCTGTCAATTATTGTCCAAATTATTTTTATTTCACATCTAGACATGTGAAATGTATGAACTATGGCAAAAAAGTGAAAAAAAAATTGGTTTGATTTTTTCGTACTTTTCAGATTTTCTTAGTTTTCATTTAAGGTCCGTGGTCAGGAAAAAAGACAGATTTTTGAAAAATTTCAAAATCTGTCAATTATTGTCCAAATTATTTTTATTTCACATCTAGACATGTGAAATGTATGAACTATGGCAAAAAAAGTGAAAAAAAAATTGGTCTGATTTTTTCGTACTTTTCAGATTTTTTTAATTTCCGCAGTCAGGATGAAAGAAAGTTTTTTTTTTACAAATTTCAAAATCTGTCAATTATTGTCCAAATTATTTTTATTTCACATCTAGACATGTGAAATGTATGAACTATGGCAAAAAAGTGAAAAAAAAATTGGTTTGATTTTTTCGTACTTTTCAGATTTTCTTAGTTTTCATTTAAGGTCCGTGGTCAGGAAAAAAGACAAATTTTTGAAAAATTTCAAAATCTGTCAATTATTGTCCAAATTATTTTTATTTCACATCTAGACATGTGAAATGTATGAACTATGGCAAAAAAAGTGAAAAAAAAATTGGTCTGATTTTTTCGTACTTTTCAGATTTTTTTAATTTCCGCAGTCAGGATGAAAGAAAGTTTTTTTTTTACAAATTTCAAAATCTGTCAATTATTGTCCAAATTATTTTTATTTCACATCTAGACATGTGAAATGTATGAACTATGGCAAAAAAGTGAAAAAAAAATTGGTTTGATTTTTTCGTACTTTTCAGATTTTCTTAGTTTTCATTTAAGGTCCGTGGTCAGGAAAAAAGACAAATTTTTGAAAAATTTCAAAATCTGTCAATTATTGTCCAAATTATTTTTATTTCACATCTAGACATGTGAAATGTATGAACTATGGCAAAAAAAGTGAAAAAAAAATTGGTCTGATTTTTTCGTACTTTTCAGATTTTTTTAATTTCCGCAGTCAGGATGAAAGAAAGTTTTTTTTTTACAAATTTCAAAATCTGTCAATTATTGTCCAAATTATTTTTATTTCACATCTAGACATGTGAAATGTATGAACTATGGCAAAAAAGTGAAAAAAAAATTGGTTTGATTTTTTCGTACTTTTCAGATTTTCTTAGTTTTCATTTAAGGTCCGTGGTCAGGAAAAAAGACAAATTTTTGAAAAATTTCAAAATCTGTCAATTATTGTCCAAATTATTTTTATTTCACATCTAGACATGTGAAATGTATGAACTATGGCAAAAAAAGTGAAAAAAAAATTGGTCTGATTTTTTCGTACTTTTCAGATTTTTTTAATTTCCGCAGTCAGGATGAAAGAAAGTTTTTTTTTTACAAATTTCAAAATCTGTCAATTATTGTCCAAATTATTTTTATTTCACATCTAGACATGTGAAATGTATGAACTATGGCAAAAAAGTGAAAAAAAAATTGGTTTGATTTTTTCGTACTTTTCAGATTTTCTTAGTTTTCATTTAAGGTCCGTGGTCAGGAAAAAAGACAAATTTTTGAAAAATTTCAAAATCTGTCAATTATTGTCCAAATTATTTTTATTTCACATCTAGACATGTGAAATGTATGAACTATGGCAAAAAAAGTGAAAAAAAAATTGGTCTGATTTTTTCGTACTTTTCAGATTTTTTTAATTTCCGCAGTCAGGATGAAAGAAAGTTTTTTTTTTACAAATTTCAAAATCTGTCAATTATTGTCCAAATTATTTTTATTTCACATCTAGACATGTGAAATGTATGAACTATGGCAAAAAAGTGAAAAAAAAATTGGTTTGATTTTTTCGTACTTTTCAGATTTTCTTAGTTTTCATTTAAGGTCCGTGGTCAGGAAAAAAGACAGATTTTTGAAAAATTTCAAAATCTGTCAATTATTGTCCAAATTATTTTTATTTCACATCTAGACATGTGAAATGTATGAACTATGGCAAAAAAAGTGAAAAAAAAATTGGTCTGATTTTTTCGTACTTTTCAGATTTTTTTAATTTCCGCAGTCAGGATGAAAGAAAGTTTTTTTTTTACAAATTTCAAAATCTGTCAATTATTGTCCAAATTATTTTTATTTCACATCTAGACATGTGAAATGTATGAACTATGGCAAAAAAGTGAAAAAAAAATTGGTTTGATTTTTTCGTACTTTTCAGATTTTCTTAGTTTTCATTTAAGGTCCGTGGTCAGGAAAAAAGACAAATTTTTGAAAAATTTCAAAATCTGTCAATTATTGTCCAAATTATTTTTATTTCACATCTAGACATGTGAAATGTATGAACTATGGCAAAAAAAGTGAAAAAAAAATTGGTCTGATTTTTTCGTACTTTTCAGATTTTTTTAATTTCCGCAGTCATGATGAAAGAAAGTTTTTTTTTTACAAATTTCAAAATCTGTCAATTATTGTCCAAATTATTTTTATTTCACATCTAGACATGTGAAATGTATGAACTTTGGCAAAAAAGTGAAAAAAAAATTGGTTTGATTTTTTCGTACTTTTCAGATTTTCTTAGTTTTCATTTAAGGTCCGTGGTCAGGAAAAAAGACAGATTTTTGAAAAATTTCAAAATCTGTCAATTATTGTCCAAATTATTTTTATTTCACATCTAGACATGTGAAATGTATGAACTATGGCAAAAAAGTGAAAAAAAAATTGGTTTGATTTTTTCGTACTTTTCAGATTTTCTTAGTTTTCATTTAAGGTCCGTGGTCAGGAAAAAAGACAAATTTTTGAAAAATTTCAAAATCTGTCAATTATTGTCCAAATTATTTTTATTTCACATCTAGACATGTGAAATGTATGAACTATGGCAAAAAAAGTGAAAAAAAAATTGGTCTGATTTTTTCGTACTTTTCAGATTTTTTTAATTTCCGCAGTCAGGATGAAAGAAAGTTTTTTTTTTACAAATTTCAAAATCTGTCAATTATTGTCCAAATTATTTTTATTTCACATCTAGACATGTGAAATGTATGAACTATGGCAAAAAAGTGAAAAAAAAATTGGTTTGATTTTTTCGTACTTTTCAGATTTTCTTAGTTTTCATTTAAGGTCCGTGGTCAGGAAAAAAGACAAATTTTTGAAAAATTTCAAAATCTGTCAATTATTGTCCAAATTATTTTTATTTCACATCTAGACATGTGAAATGTATGAACTATGGCAAAAAAAGTGAAAAAAAAATTGGTCTGATTTTTTCGTACTTTTCAGATTTTTTTAATTTCCGCAGTCATGATGAAAGAAAGTTTTTTTTTTACAAATTTCAAAATCTGTCAATTATTGTCCAAATTATTTTTATTTCACATCTAGACATGTGAAATGTATGAACTTTGGCAAAAAAGTGAAAAAAAAATTGGTTTGATTTTTTCGTACTTTTCAGATTTTCTTAGTTTTCATTTAAGGTCCGTGGTCAGGAAAAAAGACAGATTTTTGAAAAATTTCAAAATCTGTCAATTATTGTCCAAATTATTTTTATTTCACATCTAGACATGTGAAATGTATGAACTATGGCAAAAAAGTGAAAAAAAAATTGGTTTGATTTTTTCGTACTTTTCAGATTTTCTTAGTTTTCATTTAAGGTCCGTGGTCAGGAAAAAAGACAGATTTTTGACAAATTTCAAAATCTGTCAATTATTGTCCAAATTATTTTTATTTCACATCTAGACATGTGAAATGTATGAACTATGGCAAAAAAAGTGAAAAAAAAATTGGTCTGATTTTTTCGTACTTTTCAGATTTTTTTAATTTCCGCAGTCAGGATGAAAGAAAGTTTTTTTTTTACAAATTTCAAAATCTGTCAATTATTGTCCAAATTATTTTTATTTCACATCTAGACATGTGAAATGTATGAACTATGGCAAAAAAGTGAAAAAAAAATTGGTTTGATTTTTTCGTACTTTTCAGATTTTCTTAGTTTTCATTTAAGGTCCGTGGTCAGGAAAAAAGACAAATTGTTGAAAAATTTCAAAATCTGTCAATTATTGTCCAAATTATTTTTATTTCACATCTAGACATGTGAAATGTATGAACTATGGCAAAAAAAGTGAAAAAAAAATTGGTCTGATTTTTTCGTACTTTTCAGATTTTTTTAATTTCCGCAGTCAGGATGAAAGAAAGTTTTTTTTTTACAAATTTCAAAATCTGTCAATTATTGTCCAAATTATTTTTATTTCACATCTAGACATGTGAAATGTATGAACTATGGCAAAAAAGTGAAAAAAAAATTGGTTTGATTTTTTCGTACTTTTCAGATTTTCTTAGTTTTCATTTAAGGTCCGTGGTCAGGAAAAAAGACAGATTTTTGAAAAATTTCAAAATCTGTCAATTATTGTCCAAATTATTTTTATTTCACATCTAGACATGTGAAATGTATGAACTATGGCAAAAAAAGTGAAAAAAAAATTGGTCTGATTTTTTCGTACTTTTCAGATTTTTTTAATTTCCGCAGTCAGGATGAAAGAAAGTTTTTTTTTTACAAATTTCAAAATCTGTCAATTATTGTCCAAATTATTTTTATTTCACATCTAGACATGTGAAATGTATGAACTATGGCAAAAAAGTGAAAAAAAAATTGGTTTGATTTTTTCGTACTTTTCAGATTTTCTTAGTTTTCATTTAAGGTCCGTGGTCAGGAAAAAAGACAAATTTTTGAAAAATTTCAAAATCTGTCAATTATTGTCCAAATTATTTTTATTTCACATCTAGACATGTGAAATGTATGAACTATGGCAAAAAAAGTGAAAAAAAAATTGGTCTGATTTTTTCGTACTTTTCAGATTTTTTTAATTTCCGCAGTCATGATGAAAGAAAGTTTTTTTTTTACAAATTTCAAAATCTGTCAATTATTGTCCAAATTATTTTTATTTCACATCTAGACATGTGAAATGTATGAACTTTGGCAAAAAAGTGAAAAAAAAATTGGTTTGATTTTTTCGTACTTTTCAGATTTTCTTAGTTTTCATTTAAGGTCCGTGGTCAGGAAAAAAGACAGATTTTTGAAAAATTTCAAAATCTGTCAATTATTGTCCAAATTATTTTTATTTCACATCTAGACATGTGAAATGTATGAACTATGGCAAAAAAGTGAAAAAAAAATTGGTTTGATTTTTTCGTACTTTTCAGATTTTCTTAGTTTTCATTTAAGGTCCGTGGTCAGGAAAAAAGACAAATTTTTGAAAAATTTCAAAATCTGTCAATTATTGTCCAAATTATTTTTATTTCACATCTAGACATGTGAAATGTATGAACTATGGCAAAAAAAGTGAAAAAAAAATTGGTCTGATTTTTTCGTACTTTTCAGATTTTTTTAATTTCCGCAGTCAGGATGAAAGAAAGTTTTTTTTTTACAAATTTCAAAATCTGTCAATTATTGTCCAAATTATTTTTATTTCACATCTAGACATGTGAAATGTATGAACTATGGCAAAAAAGTGAAAAAAAAATTGGTTTGATTTTTTCGTACTTTTCAGATTTTCTTAGTTTTCATTTAAGGTCCGTGGTCAGGAAAAAAGACAGATTTTTGAAAAATTTCAAAATCTGTCAATTATTGTCCAAATTATTTTTATTTCACATCTAGACATGTGAAATGTATGAACTATGGCAAAAAAAGTGAAAAAAAAATTGGTCTGATTTTTTCGTACTTTTCAGATTTTTTTAATTTCCGCAGTCAGGATGAAAGAAAGTTTTTTTTTTACAAATTTCAAAATCTGTCAATTATTGTCCAAATTATTTTTATTTCACATCTAGACATGTGAAATGTATGAACTATGGCAAAAAAGTGAAAAAAAAATTGGTTTGATTTTTTCGTACTTTTCAGATTTTCTTAGTTTTCATTTAAGGTCCGTGGTCAGGAAAAAAGACAAATTTTTGAAAAATTTCAAAATCTGTCAATTATTGTCCAAATTATTTTTATTTCACATCTAGACATGTGAAATGTATGAACTATGGCAAAAAAAGTGAAAAAAAAATTGGTCTGATTTTTTCGTACTTTTCAGATTTTTTTAATTTCCGCAGTCATGATGAAAGAAAGTTTTTTTTTTACAAATTTCAAAATCTGTCAATTATTGTCCAAATTATTTTTATTTCACATCTAGACATGTGAAATGTATGAACTTTGGCAAAAAAGTGAAAAAAAAATTGGTTTGATTTTTTCGTACTTTTCAGATTTTCTTAGTTTTCATTTAAGGTCCGTGGTCAGGAAAAAAGACAGATTTTTGAAAAATTTCAAAATCTGTCAATTATTGTCCAAATTATTTTTATTTCACATCTAGACATGTGAAATGTATGAACTATGGCAAAAAAGTGAAAAAAAAATTGGTTTGATTTTTTCGTACTTTTCAGATTTTCTTAGTTTTCATTTAAGGTCCGTGGTCAGGAAAAAAGACAAATTTTTGAAAAATTTCAAAATCTGTCAATTATTGTCCAAATTATTTTTATTTCACATCTAGACATGTGAAATGTATGAACTATGGCAAAAAAAGTGAAAAAAAAATTGGTCTGATTTTTTCGTACTTTTCAGATTTTTTTAATTTCCGCAGTCATGATGAAAGAAAGTTTTTTTTTTACAAATTTCAAAATCTGTCAATTATTGTCCAAATTATTTTTATTTCACATCTAGACATGTGAAATGTATGAACTTTGGCAAAAAAGTGAAAAAAAAATTGGTTTGATTTTTTCGTACTTTTCAGATTTTCTTAGTTTTCATTTAAGGTCCGTGGTCAGGAAAAAAGACAGATTTTTGAAAAATTTCAAAATCTGTCAATTATTGTCCAAATTATTTTTATTTCACATCTAGACATGTGAAATGTATGAACTATGGCAAAAAAAGTGAAAAAAAAATTGGTCTGATTTTTTCGTACTTTTCAGATTTTTTTAATTTCCGCAGTCAGGATGAAAGAAAGTTTTTTTTTTACAAATTTCAAAATCTGTCAATTATTGTCCAAATTATTTTTATTTCACATCTAGACATGTGAAATGTATGAACTATGGCAAAAAAGTGAAAAAAAAATTGGTTTGATTTTTTCGTACTTTTCAGATTTTCTTAGTTTTCATTTAAGGTCCGTGGTCAGGAAAAAAGACAAATTTTTGAAAAATTTCAAAATCTGTCAATTATTGTCCAAATTATTTTTATTTCACATCTAGACATGTGAAATGTATGAACTATGGCAAAAAAAGTGAAAAAAAAATTGGTCTGATTTTTTCGTACTTTTCAGATTTTTTTAATTTCCGCAGTCAGGATGAAAGAAAGTTTTTTTTTTACAAATTTCAAAATCTGTCAATTATTGTCCAAATTATTTTTATTTCACATCTAGACATGTGAAATGTATGAACTATGGCAAAAAAGTGAAAAAAAAATTGGTTTGATTTTTTCGTACTTTTCAGATTTTCTTAGTTTTCATTTAAGGTCCGTGGTCAGGAAAAAAGACAAATTTTTGAAAAATTTCAAAATCTGTCAATTATTGTCCAAATTATTTTTATTTCACATCTAGACATATGAAATGTATGAACTATGGCAAAAAAAGTGAAAAAAAAATTGGTCTGATTTTTTCGTACTTTTCAGATTTTTTTAATTTCCGCAGTCAGGATGAAAGAAAGTTTTTTTTTTACAAATTTCAAAATCTGTCAATTATTGTCCAAATTATTTTTATTTCACATCTAGACATGTGAAATGTATGAACTATGGCAAAAAAGTGAAAAAAAAATTGGTCTGATTTTTTCGTACTTTTCAGATTTTTTTAATTTCCGCAGTCATGATGAAAGAAAGTTTTTTTTTTACAAATTTCAAAATCTGTCAATTATTGTCCAAATTATTTTTATTTCACATCTAGACATGTGAAATGTATGAACTTTGGCAAAAAAGTGAAAAAAAAATTGGTTTGATTTTTTCGTACTTTTCAGATTTTCTTAGTTTTCATTTAAGGTCCGTGGTCAGGAAAAAAGACAGATTTTTGAAAAATTTCAAAATCTGTCAATTATTGTCCAAATTATTTTTATTTCACATCTAGACATGTGAAATGTATGAACTATGGCAAAAAAAGTGAAAAAAAAATTGGTCTGATTTTTTCGTACTTTTCAGATTTTTTTAATTTCCGCAGTCAGGATGAAAGAAAGTTTTTTTTTTACAAATTTCAAAATCTGTCAATTATTGTCCAAATTATTTTTATTTCACATCTAGACATGTGAAATGTATGAACTATGGCAAAAAAGTGAAAAAAAAATTGGTTTGATTTTTTCGTACTTTTCAGATTTTCTTAGTTTTCATTTAAGGTCCGTGGTCAGGAAAAAAGACAAATTTTTGAAAAATTTCAAAATCTGTCAATTATTGTCCAAATTATTTTTATTTCACATCTAGACATGTGAAATGTATGAACTATGGCAAAAAAAGTGAAAAAAAAATTGGTCTGATTTTTTCGTACTTTTCAGATTTTTTTAATTTCCGCAGTCAGGATGAAAGAAAGTTTTTTTTTTACAAATTTCAAAATCTGTCAATTATTGTCCAAATTATTTTTATTTCACATCTAGACATGTGAAATGTATGAACTATGGCAAAAAAGTGAAAAAAAAATTGGTTTGATTTTTTCGTACTTTTCAGATTTTCTTAGTTTTCATTTAAGGTCCGTGGTCAGGAAAAAAGACAAATTTTTGAAAAATTTCAAAATCTGTCAATTATTGTCCAAATTATTTTTATTTCACATCTAGACATGTGAAATGTATGAACTATGGCAAAAAAAGTGAAAAAAAAATTGGTCTGATTTTTTCGTACTTTTCAGATTTTTTTAATTTCCGCAGTCAGGATGAAAGAAAGTTTTTTTTTTACAAATTTCAAAATCTGTCAATTATTGTCCAAATTATTTTTATTTCACATCTAGACATGTGAAATGTATGAACTATGGCAAAAAAGTGAAAAAAAAATTGGTTTGATTTTTTCGTACTTTTCAGATTTTCTTAGTTTTCATTTAAGGTCCGTGGTCAGGAAAAAAGACAGATTTTTGAAAAATTTCAAAATCTGTCAATTATTGTCCAAATTATTTTTATTTCACATCTAGACATGTGAAATGTATGAACTATGGCAAAAAAAGTGAAAAAAAAATTGGTCTGATTTTTTCGTACTTTTCAGATTTTTTTAATTTCCGCAGTCAGGATGAAAGAAAGTTTTTTTTTTACAAATTTCAAAATCTGTCAATTATTGTCCAAATTATTTTTATTTCACATCTAGACATGTGAAATGTATGAACTATGGCAAAAAAGTGAAAAAAAAATTGGTTTGATTTTTTCGTACTTTTCAGATTTTCTTAGTTTTCATTTAAGGTCCGTGGTCAGGAAAAAAGACAAATTTTTGAAAAATTTCAAAATCTGTCAATTATTGTCCAAATTATTTTTATTTCACATCTAGACATGTGAAATGTATGAACTATGGCAAAAAAAGTGAAAAAAAAATTGGTCTGATTTTTTCGTACTTTTCAGATTTTTTTAATTTCCGCAGTCATGATGAAAGAAAGTTTTTTTTTTACAAATTTCAAAATCTGTCAATTATTGTCCAAATTATTTTTATTTCACATCTAGACATGTGAAATGTATGAACTTTGGCAAAAAAGTGAAAAAAAAATTGGTTTGATTTTTTCGTACTTTTCAGATTTTCTTAGTTTTCATTTAAGGTCCGTGGTCAGGAAAAAAGACAGATTTTTGAAAAATTTCAAAATCTGTCAATTATTGTCCAAATTATTTTTATTTCACATCTAGACATGTGAAATGTATGAACTATGGCAAAAAAGTGAAAAAAAAATTGGTTTGATTTTTTCGTACTTTTCAGATTTTCTTAGTTTTCATTTAAGGTCCGTGGTCAGGAAAAAAGACAAATTTTTGAAAAATTTCAAAATCTGTCAATTATTGTCCAAATTATTTTTATTTCACATCTAGACATGTGAAATGTATGAACTATGGCAAAAAAAGTGAAAAAAAAATTGGTCTGATTTTTTCGTACTTTTCAGATTTTTTTAATTTCCGCAGTCATGATGAAAGAAAGTTTTTTTTTTACAAATTTCAAAATCTGTCAATTATTGTCCAAATTATTTTTATTTCACATCTAGACATGTGAAATGTATGAACTTTGGCAAAAAAGTGAAAAAAAAATTGGTTTGATTTTTTCGTACTTTTCAGATTTTCTTAGTTTTCATTTAAGGTCCGTGGTCAGGAAAAAAGACAGATTTTTGAAAAATTTCAAAATCTGTCAATTATTGTCCAAATTATTTTTATTTCACATCTAGACATGTGAAATGTATGAACTATGGCAAAAAAAGTGAAAAAAAAATTGGTCTGATTTTTTCGTACTTTTCAGATTTTTTTAATTTCCGCAGTCAGGATGAAAGAAAGTTTTTTTTTTACAAATTTCAAAATCTGTCAATTATTGTCCAAATTATTTTTATTTCACATCTAGACATGTGAAATGTATGAACTATGGCAAAAAAGTGAAAAAAAAATTGGTTTGATTTTTTCGTACTTTTCAGATTTTCTTAGTTTTCATTTAAGGTCCGTGGTCAGGAAAAAAGACAAATTTTTGAAAAATTTCAAAATCTGTCAATTATTGTCCAAATTATTTTTATTTCACATCTAGACATGTGAAATGTATGAACTATGGCAAAAAAAGTGAAAAAAAAATTGGTCTGATTTTTTCGTACTTTTCAGATTTTTTTAATTTCCGCAGTCAGGATGAAAGAAAGTTTTTTTTTTACAAATTTCAAAATCTGTCAATTATTGTCCAAATTATTTTTATTTCACATCTAGACATGTGAAATGTATGAACTATGGCAAAAAAGTGAAAAAAAAATTGGTTTGATTTTTTCGTACTTTTCAGATTTTCTTAGTTTTCATTTAAGGTCCGTGGTCAGGAAAAAAGACAAATTTTTGAAAAATTTCAAAATCTGTCAATTATTGTCCAAATTATTTTTATTTCACATCTAGACATATGAAATGTATGAACTATGGCAAAAAAAGTGAAAAAAAAATTGGTCTGATTTTTTCGTACTTTTCAGATTTTTTTAATTTCCGCAGTCAGGATGAAAGAAAGTTTTTTTTTTACAAATTTCAAAATCTGTCAATTATTGTCCAAATTATTTTTATTTCACATCTAGACATGTGAAATGTATGAACTATGGCAAAAAAGTGAAAAAAAAATTGGTCTGATTTTTTCGTACTTTTCAGATTTTTTTAATTTCCGCAGTCATGATGAAAGAAAGTTTTTTTTTTACAAATTTCAAAATCTGTCAATTATTGTCCAAATTATTTTTATTTCACATCTAGACATGTGAAATGTATGAACTATGGCAAAAAAGTGAAAAAAAAATTGGTTTGATTTTTTCGTACTTTTCAGATTTTCTTAGTTTTCATTTAAGGTCCGTGGTCAGGAAAAAAGACAAATTTTTGAAAAATTTCAAAATCTGTCAATTATTGTCCAAATTATTTTTATTTCACATCTAGACATGTGAAATGTATGAACTATGGCAAAAAAAGTGAAAAAAAAATTGGTCTGATTTTTTCGTACTTTTCAGATTTTTTTAATTTCCGCAGTCAGGATGAAAGAAAGTTTTTTTTTTACAAATTTCAAAATCTGTCAATTATTGTCCAAATTATTTTTATTTCACATCTAGACATGTGAAATGTATGAACTATGGCAAAAAAGTGAAAAAAAAATTGGTTTGATTTTTTCGTACTTTTCAGATTTTCTTAGTTTTCATTTAAGGTCCGTGGTCAGGAAAAAAGACAAATTTTTGAAAAATTTCAAAATCTGTCAATTATTGTCCAAATTATTTTTATTTCACATCTAGACATGTGAAATGTATGAACTATGGCAAAAAAAGTGAAAAAAAAATTGGTCTGATTTTTTCGTACTTTTCAGATTTTTTTAATTTCCGCAGTCAGGATGAAAGAAAGTTTTTTTTTTACAAATTTCAAAATCTGTCAATTATTGTCCAAATTATTTTTATTTCACATCTAGACATGTGAAATGTATGAACTATGGCAAAAAAGTGAAAAAAAAATTGGTTTGATTTTTTCGTACTTTTCAGATTTTCTTAGTTTTCATTTAAGGTCCGTGGTCAGGAAAAAAGACAGATTTTTGAAAAATTTCAAAATCTGTCAATTATTGTCCAAATTATTTTTATTTCACATCTAGACATGTGAAATGTATGAACTATGGCAAAAAAGTGAAAAAAAAATTGGTCTGATTTTTTCGTACTTTTCAGATTTTTTTAATTTCCGCAGTCAGGATGAAAGAAAGTTTTTTTTTTACAAATTTCAAAATCTGTCAATTATTGTCCAAATTATTTTTATTTCACATCTAGACATGTGAAATGTATGAACTATGGCAAAAAAGTGAAAAAAAAATTGGTTTGATTTTTTCGTACTTTTCAGATTTTCTTAGTTTTCATTTAAGGTCCGTGGTCAGGAAAAAAGACAAATTTTTGAAAAATTTCAAAATCTGTCAATTATTGTCCAAATTATTTTTATTTCACATCTAGACATGTGAAATGTATGAACTATGGCAAAAAAAGTGAAAAAAAAATTGGTCTGATTTTTTCGTACTTTTCAGATTTTTTTAATTTCCGCAGTCATGATGAAAGAAAGTTTTTTTTTTACAAATTTCAAAATCTGTCAATTATTGTCCAAATTATTTTTATTTCACATCTAGACATGTGAAATGTATGAACTTTGGCAAAAAAGTGAAAAAAAAATTGGTTTGATTTTTTCGTACTTTTCAGATTTTCTTAGTTTTCATTTAAGGTCCGTGGTCAGGAAAAAAGACAGATTTTTGAAAAATTTCAAAATCTGTCAATTATTGTCCAAATTATTTTTATTTCACATCTAGACATGTGAAATGTATGAACTATGGCAAAAAAGTGAAAAAAAAATTGGTTTGATTTTTTCGTACTTTTCAGATTTTCTTAGTTTTCATTTAAGGTCCGTGGTCAGGAAAAAAGACAAATTTTTGAAAAATTTCAAAATCTGTCAATTATTGTCCAAATTATTTTTATTTCACATCTAGACATGTGAAATGTATGAACTATGGCAAAAAAAGTGAAAAAAAAATTGGTCTGATTTTTTCGTACTTTTCAGATTTTTTTAATTTCCGCAGTCATGATGAAAGAAAGTTTTTTTTTTACAAATTTCAAAATCTGTCAATTATTGTCCAAATTATTTTTATTTCACATCTAGACATGTGAAATGTATGAACTTTGGCAAAAAAGTGAAAAAAAAATTGGTTTGATTTTTTCGTACTTTTCAGATTTTCTTAGTTTTCATTTAAGGTCCGTGGTCAGGAAAAAAGACAGATTTTTGAAAAATTTAAAAATCTGTCAATTATTGTCCAAATTATTTTTATTTCACATCTAGACATGTGAAATGTATGAACTATGGCAAAAAAAGTGAAAAAAAAATTGGTCTGATTTTCTCGTACTTTTCAGATTTTTTTAGTTTTCGCGGTCAGGATGAAAGAAAGTTTTTTTTTTACAAATTTCAAAATCTGTCAATTATTGTCCAAATTATATTTATATTTCACATCTAGACATGTGAAATGTATGAACTATGCCAAAAAAAGTGAAAGAAATTTGCTTTGATTTTTTTGTACTTTTCAGATTTTCTTAGTTTTCATTTAAGGTCCGTGGTCAGGAAAAAAGACAGATTTTTGAAAAATTTAAAAATCTGTCAATTATTGTCCAAATTATTTTTATCTCATATCTAGACATGTGAAATGTATGAACTATGGCAAAAAAAGTGAAAAAAAAATTGGTCTGATTTTTTCGTACTTTTCAGATTTTCTTAGTTTTCATTTAAGGTCCGTGGTCAGGAAAAAAGACAGATTTTTGAAAAATGTAAAAATCTGTCAATTATTGTCCAAATTATTTTTATTTCACATCTAGACATGTGAAATGTATGAACTATGGCAAAAAAAGTGAAAAAAAAATTGGTCTGATTTTTTCGTACTTTTCAGATTTTTTTAATTTCCGCAGTCAGGATGAAAGAAAGTTTTTTTTTTACAAATTTCAAAATCTGTCAATTATTGTCCAAATTATTTTTATTTCACATCTAGACATGTGAAATGTATGAACTTTGGCAAAAAAGTGAAAAAAAAATTGGTTTGATTTTTTCGTACTTTTCAGATTTTCTTAGTTTTCATTTAAGGTCCGTGGTCAGGAAAAAAGACAGATTTTTGAAAAATTTCAAAATCTGTCAATTATTGTCCAAATTATTTTTATTTCACATCTAGACATGTGAAATGTATGAACTATGGCAAAAAAGTGAAAAAAAAATTGGTTTGATTTTTTCGTACTTTTCAGATTTTCTTAGTTTTCATTTAAGGTCCGTGGTCAGGAAAAAAGACAAATTTTTGAAAAATTTCAAAATCTGTCAATTATTGTCCAAATTATTTTTATTTCACATCTAGACATGTGAAATGTATGAACTATGGCAAAAAAAGTGAAAAAAAAATTGGTCTGATTTTTTCGTACTTTTCAGATTTTTTTAATTTCCGCAGTCATGATGAAAGAAAGTTTTTTTTTTACAAATTTCAAAATCTGTCAATTATTGTCCAAATTATTTTTATTTCACATCTAGACATGTGAAATGTATGAACTTTGGCAAAAAAGTGAAAAAAAAATTGGTTTGATTTTTTCGTACTTTTCAGATTTTCTTAGTTTTCATTTAAGGTCCGTGGTCAGGAAAAAAGACAGATTTTTGAAAAATTTAAAAATCTGTCAATTATTGTCCAAATTATTTTTATTTCACATCTAGACATGTGAAATGTATGAACTATGGCAAAAAAAGTGAAAAAAAAATTGGTCTGATTTTCTCGTACTTTTCAGATTTTTTTAGTTTTCGCGGTCAGGATGAAAGAAAGTTTTTTTTTTACAAATTTCAAAATCTGTCAATTATTGTCCAAATTATATTTATATTTCACATCTAGACATGTGAAATGTATGAACTATGCCAAAAAAAGTGAAAGAAATTTGCTTTGATTTTTTTGTACTTTTCAGATTTTCTTAGTTTTCATTTAAGGTCCGTGGTCAGGAAAAAAGACAGATTTTTGAAAAATTTAAAAATCTGTCAATTATTGTCCAAATTATTTTTATCTCATATCTAGACATGTGAAATGTATGAACTATGGCAAAAAAAGTGAAAAAAAAATTGGTCTGATTTTTTCGTACTTTTCAGATTTTCTTAGTTTTCATTTAAGGTCCGTGGTCAGGAAAAAAGACAGATTTTTGAAAAATGTAAAAATCTGTCAATTATTGTCCAAATTATTTTTATTTCACATCTAGACATGTGAAATGTATGAACTATGGCAAAAAAAGTGAAAAAAAAATTGGTCTGATTTTTTCGTACTTTTCAGATTTTTTTAATTTCCGCAGTCAGGATGAAAGAAAGTTTTTTTTTTACAAATTTCAAAATCTGTCAATTATTGTCCAAATTATTTTTATTTCACATCTAGACATGTGAAATGTATGAACTATGGCAAAAAAGTGAAAAAAAAATTGGTTTGATTTTTTCGTACTTTTCAGATTTTCTTAGTTTTCATTTAAGGTCCGTGGTCAGGAAAAAAGACAAATTTTTGAAAAATTTCAAAATCTGTCAATTATTGTCCAAATTATTTTTATTTCACATCTAGACATATGAAATGTATGAACTATGGCAAAAAAAGTGAAAAAAAAATTGGTCTGATTTTTTCGTACTTTTCAGATTTTTTTAATTTCCGCAGTCAGGATGAAAGAAAGTTTTTTTTTTACAAATTTCAAAATCTGTCAATTATTGTCCAAATTATTTTTATTTCACATCTAGACATGTGAAATGTATGAACTATGGCAAAAAAGTGAAAAAAAAATTGGTCTGATTTTTTCGTACTTTTCAGATTTTTTTAATTTCCGCAGTCATGATGAAAGAAAGTTTTTTTTTTACAAATTTCAAAATCTGTCAATTATTGTCCAAATTATTTTTATTTCACATCTAGACATGTGAAATGTATGAACTATGGCAAAAAAGTGAAAAAAAAATTGGTTTGATTTTTTCGTACTTTTCAGATTTTCTTAGTTTTCATTTAAGGTCCGTGGTCAGGAAAAAAGACAAATTTTTGAAAAATTTCAAAATCTGTCAATTATTGTCCAAATTATTTTTATTTCACATCTAGACATGTGAAATGTATGAACTATGGCAAAAAAAGTGAAAAAAAAATTGGTCTGATTTTTTCGTACTTTTCAGATTTTTTTAATTTCCGCAGTCAGGATGAAAGAAAGTTTTTTTTTTACAAATTTCAAAATCTGTCAATTATTGTCCAAATTATTTTTATTTCACATCTAGACATGTGAAATGTATGAACTATGGCAAAAAAGTGAAAAAAAAATTGGTTTGATTTTTTCGTACTTTTCAGATTTTCTTAGTTTTCATTTAAGGTCCGTGGTCAGGAAAAAAGACAGATTTTTGAAAAATTTAAAAATCTGTCAATTATTGTCCAAATTATTTTTATTTCACATCTAGACATGTGAAATGTATGAACTATGGCAAAAAAAGTGAAAAAAAAATTGGTCTGATTTTCTCGTACTTTTCAGATTTTTTTAGTTTTCGCGGTCAGGATGAAAGAAAGTTTTTTTTTTACAAATTTCAAAATCTGTCAATTATTGTCCAAATTATATTTATATTTCACATCTAGACATGTGAAATGTATGAACTATGCCAAAAAAAGTGAAAGAAATTTGCTTTGATTTTTTTGTACTTTTCAGATTTTCTTAGTTTTCATTTAAGGTCCGTGGTCAGGAAAAAAGACAGATTTTTGAAAAATTTAAAAATCTGTCAATTATTGTCCAAATTATTTTTATCTCATATCTAGACATGTGAAATGTATGAACTATGGCAAAAAAAGTGAAAAAAAAATTGGTCTGATTTTTTCGTACTTTTCAGATTTTCTTAGTTTTCATTTAAGGTCCGTGGTCAGGAAAAAAGACAGATTTTTGAAAAATGTAAAAATCTGTCAATTATTGTCCAAATTATTTTTATTTCACATCTAGACATGTGAAATGTATGAACTATGGCAAAAAAAGTGAAAAAAAAATTGGTCTGATTTTTTCGTACTTTTCAGATTTTTTTAATTTCCGCAGTCAGGATGAAAGAAAGTTTTTTTTTTACAAATTTCAAAATCTGTCAATTATTGTCCAAATTATTTTTATTTCACATCTAGACATGTGAAATGTATGAACTATGGCAAAAAAGTGAAAAAAAAATTGGTTTGATTTTTTCGTACTTTTCAGATTTTCTTAGTTTTCATTTAAGGTCCGTGGTCAGGAAAAAAGACAAATTTTTGAAAAATTTCAAAATCTGTCAATTATTGTCCAAATTATTTTTATTTCACATCTAGACATATGAAATGTATGAACTATGGCAAAAAAAGTGAAAAAAAAATTGGTCTGATTTTTTCGTACTTTTCAGATTTTTTTAATTTCCGCAGTCAGGATGAAAGAAAGTTTTTTTTTTACAAATTTCAAAATCTGTCAATTATTGTCCAAATTATTTTTATTTCACATCTAGACATGTGAAATGTATGAACTATGGCAAAAAAGTGAAAAAAAAATTGGTCTGATTTTTTCGTACTTTTCAGATTTTTTTAATTTCCGCAGTCATGATGAAAGAAAGTTTTTTTTTTACAAATTTCAAAATCTGTCAATTATTGTCCAAATTATTTTTATTTCACATCTAGACATGTGAAATGTATGAACTATGGCAAAAAAGTGAAAAAAAAATTGGTTTGATTTTTTCGTACTTTTCAGATTTTCTTAGTTTTCATTTAAGGTCCGTGGTCAGGAAAAAAGACAAATTTTTGAAAAATTTCAAAATCTGTCAATTATTGTCCAAATTATTTTTATTTCACATCTAGACATGTGAAATGTATGAACTATGGCAAAAAAAGTGAAAAAAAAATTGGTCTGATTTTTTCGTACTTTTCAGATTTTTTTAATTTCCGCAGTCAGGATGAAAGAAAGTTTTTTTTTTACAAATTTCAAAATCTGTCAATTATTGTCCAAATTATTTTTATTTCACATCTAGACATGTGAAATGTATGAACTATGGCAAAAAAGTGAAAAAAAAATTGGTTTGATTTTTTCGTACTTTTCAGATTTTCTTAGTTTTCATTTAAGGTCCGTGGTCAGGAAAAAAGACAAATTTTTGAAAAATTTCAAAATCTGTCAATTATTGTCCAAATTATTTTTATTTCACATCTAGACATGTGAAATGTATGAACTATGGCAAAAAAAGTGAAAAAAAAATTGGTCTGATTTTTTCGTACTTTTCAGATTTTTTTAATTTCCGCAGTCAGGATGAAAGAAAGTTTTTTTTTTACAAATTTCAAAATCTGTCAATTATTGTCCAAATTATTTTTATTTCACATCTAGACATGTGAAATGTATGAACTATGGCAAAAAAGTGAAAAAAAAATTGGTTTGATTTTTTCGTACTTTTCAGATTTTCTTAGTTTTCATTTAAGGTCCGTGGTCAGGAAAAAAGACAAATTTTTGAAAAATTTCAAAATCTGTCAATTATTGTCCAAATTATTTTTATTTCACATCTAGACATGTGAAATGTATGAACTATGGCAAAAAAAGTGAAAAAAAAATTGGTCTGATTTTTTCGTACTTTTCAGATTTTTTTAATTTCCGCAGTCATGATGAAAGAAAGTTTTTTTTTTACAAATTTCAAAATCTGTCAATTATTGTCCAAATTATTTTTATTTCACATCTAGACATGTGAAATGTATGAACTTTGGCAAAAAAGTGAAAAAAAAATTGGTTTGATTTTTTCGTACTTTTCAGATTTTCTTAGTTTTCATTTAAGGTCCGTGGTCAGGAAAAAAGACAGATTTTTGAAAAATTTCAAAATCTGTCAATTATTGTCCAAATTATTTTTATTTCACATCTAGACATGTGAAATGTATGAACTATGGCAAAAAAGTGAAAAAAAAATTGGTTTGATTTTTTCGTACTTTTCAGATTTTCTTAGTTTTCATTTAAGGTCCGTGGTCAGGAAAAAAGACAGATTTTTGACAAATTTCAAAATCTGTCAATTATTGTCCAAATTATTTTTATTTCACATCTAGACATGTGAAATGTATGAACTATGGCAAAAAAAGTGAAAAAAAAATTGGTCTGATTTTTTCGTACTTTTCAGATTTTTTTAATTTCCGCAGTCAGGATGAAAGAAAGTTTTTTTTTTACAAATTTCAAAATCTGTCAATTATTGTCCAAATTATTTTTATTTCACATCTAGACATGTGAAATGTATGAACTATGGCAAAAAAGTGAAAAAAAAATTGGTTTGATTTTTTCGTACTTTTCAGATTTTCTTAGTTTTCATTTAAGGTCCGTGGTCAGGAAAAAAGACAAATTGTTGAAAAATTTCAAAATCTGTCAATTATTGTCCAAATTATTTTTATTTCACATCTAGACATGTGAAATGTATGAACTATGGCAAAAAAAGTGAAAAAAAAATTGGTCTGATTTTTTCGTACTTTTCAGATTTTTTTAATTTCCGCAGTCAGGATGAAAGAAAGTTTTTTTTTTACAAATTTCAAAATCTGTCAATTATTGTCCAAATTATTTTTATTTCACATCTAGACATGTGAAATGTATGAACTATGGCAAAAAAGTGAAAAAAAAATTGGTTTGATTTTTTCGTACTTTTCAGATTTTCTTAGTTTTCATTTAAGGTCCGTGGTCAGGAAAAAAGACAGATTTTTGAAAAATTTCAAAATCTGTCAATTATTGTCCAAATTATTTTTATTTCACATCTAGACATGTGAAATGTATGAACTATGGCAAAAAAAGTGAAAAAAAAATTGGTCTGATTTTTTCGTACTTTTCAGATTTTTTTAATTTCCGCAGTCAGGATGAAAGAAAGTTTTTTTTTTACAAATTTCAAAATCTGTCAATTATTGTCCAAATTATTTTTATTTCACATCTAGACATGTGAAATGTATGAACTATGGCAAAAAAGTGAAAAAAAAATTGGTTTGATTTTTTCGTACTTTTCAGATTTTCTTAGTTTTCATTTAAGGTCCGTGGTCAGGAAAAAAGACAAATTTTTGAAAAATTTCAAAATCTGTCAATTATTGTCCAAATTATTTTTATTTCACATCTAGACATGTGAAATGTATGAACTATGGCAAAAAAAGTGAAAAAAAAATTGGTCTGATTTTTTCGTACTTTTCAGATTTTTTTAATTTCCGCAGTCATGATGAAAGAAAGTTTTTTTTTTACAAATTTCAAAATCTGTCAATTATTGTCCAAATTATTTTTATTTCACATCTAGACATGTGAAATGTATGAACTTTGGCAAAAAAGTGAAAAAAAAATTGGTTTGATTTTTTCGTACTTTTCAGATTTTCTTAGTTTTCATTTAAGGTCCGTGGTCAGGAAAAAAGACAGATTTTTGAAAAATTTCAAAATCTGTCAATTATTGTCCAAATTATTTTTATTTCACATCTAGACATGTGAAATGTATGAACTATGGCAAAAAAGTGAAAAAAAAATTGGTTTGATTTTTTCGTACTTTTCAGATTTTCTTAGTTTTCATTTAAGGTCCGTGGTCAGGAAAAAAGACAAATTTTTGAAAAATTTCAAAATCTGTCAATTATTGTCCAAATTATTTTTATTTCACATCTAGACATGTGAAATGTATGAACTATGGCAAAAAAAGTGAAAAAAAAATTGGTCTGATTTTTTCGTACTTTTCAGATTTTTTTAATTTCCGCAGTCAGGATGAAAGAAAGTTTTTTTTTTACAAATTTCAAAATCTGTCAATTATTGTCCAAATTATTTTTATTTCACATCTAGACATGTGAAATGTATGAACTATGGCAAAAAAGTGAAAAAAAAATTGGTTTGATTTTTTCGTACTTTTCAGATTTTCTTAGTTTTCATTTAAGGTCCGTGGTCAGGAAAAAAGACAGATTTTTGAAAAATTTCAAAATCTGTCAATTATTGTCCAAATTATTTTTATTTCACATCTAGACATGTGAAATGTATGAACTATGGCAAAAAAAGTGAAAAAAAAATTGGTCTGATTTTTTCGTACTTTTCAGATTTTTTTAATTTCCGCAGTCAGGATGAAAGAAAGTTTTTTTTTTACAAATTTCAAAATCTGTCAATTATTGTCCAAATTATTTTTATTTCACATCTAGACATGTGAAATGTATGAACTATGGCAAAAAAGTGAAAAAAAAATTGGTTTGATTTTTTCGTACTTTTCAGATTTTCTTAGTTTTCATTTAAGGTCCGTGGTCAGGAAAAAAGACAAATTTTTGAAAAATTTCAAAATCTGTCAATTATTGTCCAAATTATTTTTATTTCACATCTAGACATGTGAAATGTATGAACTATGGCAAAAAAAGTGAAAAAAAAATTGGTCTGATTTTTTCGTACTTTTCAGATTTTTTTAATTTCCGCAGTCATGATGAAAGAAAGTTTTTTTTTTACAAATTTCAAAATCTGTCAATTATTGTCCAAATTATTTTTATTTCACATCTAGACATGTGAAATGTATGAACTTTGGCAAAAAAGTGAAAAAAAAATTGGTTTGATTTTTTCGTACTTTTCAGATTTTCTTAGTTTTCATTTAAGGTCCGTGGTCAGGAAAAAAGACAGATTTTTGAAAAATTTCAAAATCTGTCAATTATTGTCCAAATTATTTTTATTTCACATCTAGACATGTGAAATGTATGAACTATGGCAAAAAAGTGAAAAAAAAATTGGTTTGATTTTTTCGTACTTTTCAGATTTTCTTAGTTTTCATTTAAGGTCCGTGGTCAGGAAAAAAGACAAATTTTTGAAAAATTTCAAAATCTGTCAATTATTGTCCAAATTATTTTTATTTCACATCTAGACATGTGAAATGTATGAACTATGGCAAAAAAAGTGAAAAAAAAATTGGTCTGATTTTTTCGTACTTTTCAGATTTTTTTAATTTCCGCAGTCATGATGAAAGAAAGTTTTTTTTTTACAAATTTCAAAATCTGTCAATTATTGTCCAAATTATTTTTATTTCACATCTAGACATGTGAAATGTATGAACTTTGGCAAAAAAGTGAAAAAAAAATTGGTTTGATTTTTTCGTACTTTTCAGATTTTCTTAGTTTTCATTTAAGGTCCGTGGTCAGGAAAAAAGACAGATTTTTGAAAAATTTCAAAATCTGTCAATTATTGTCCAAATTATTTTTATTTCACATCTAGACATGTGAAATGTATGAACTATGGCAAAAAAAGTGAAAAAAAAATTGGTCTGATTTTTTCGTACTTTTCAGATTTTTTTAATTTCCGCAGTCAGGATGAAAGAAAGTTTTTTTTTTACAAATTTCAAAATCTGTCAATTATTGTCCAAATTATTTTTATTTCACATCTAGACATGTGAAATGTATGAACTATGGCAAAAAAGTGAAAAAAAAATTGGTTTGATTTTTTCGTACTTTTCAGATTTTCTTAGTTTTCATTTAAGGTCCGTGGTCAGGAAAAAAGACAAATTTTTGAAAAATTTCAAAATCTGTCAATTATTGTCCAAATTATTTTTATTTCACATCTAGACATGTGAAATGTATGAACTATGGCAAAAAAAGTGAAAAAAAAATTGGTCTGATTTTTTCGTACTTTTCAGATTTTTTTAATTTCCGCAGTCAGGATGAAAGAAAGTTTTTTTTTTACAAATTTCAAAATCTGTCAATTATTGTCCAAATTATTTTTATTTCACATCTAGACATGTGAAATGTATGAACTATGGCAAAAAAGTGAAAAAAAAATTGGTTTGATTTTTTCGTACTTTTCAGATTTTCTTAGTTTTCATTTAAGGTCCGTGGTCAGGAAAAAAGACAAATTTTTGAAAAATTTCAAAATCTGTCAATTATTGTCCAAATTATTTTTATTTCACATCTAGACATATGAAATGTATGAACTATGGCAAAAAAAGTGAAAAAAAAATTGGTCTGATTTTTTCGTACTTTTCAGATTTTTTTAATTTCCGCAGTCAGGATGAAAGAAAGTTTTTTTTTTACAAATTTCAAAATCTGTCAATTATTGTCCAAATTATTTTTATTTCACATCTAGACATGTGAAATGTATGAACTATGGCAAAAAAGTGAAAAAAAAATTGGTCTGATTTTTTCGTACTTTTCAGATTTTTTTAATTTCCGCAGTCATGATGAAAGAAAGTTTTTTTTTTACAAATTTCAAAATCTGTCAATTATTGTCCAAATTATTTTTATTTCACATCTAGACATGTGAAATGTATGAACTTTGGCAAAAAAGTGAAAAAAAAATTGGTTTGATTTTTTCGTACTTTTCAGATTTTCTTAGTTTTCATTTAAGGTCCGTGGTCAGGAAAAAAGACAGATTTTTGAAAAATTTCAAAATCTGTCAATTATTGTCCAAATTATTTTTATTTCACATCTAGACATGTGAAATGTATGAACTATGGCAAAAAAAGTGAAAAAAAAATTGGTCTGATTTTTTCGTACTTTTCAGATTTTTTTAATTTCCGCAGTCAGGATGAAAGAAAGTTTTTTTTTTACAAATTTCAAAATCTGTCAATTATTGTCCAAATTATTTTTATTTCACATCTAGACATGTGAAATGTATGAACTATGGCAAAAAAGTGAAAAAAAAATTGGTTTGATTTTTTCGTACTTTTCAGATTTTCTTAGTTTTCATTTAAGGTCCGTGGTCAGGAAAAAAGACAAATTTTTGAAAAATTTCAAAATCTGTCAATTATTGTCCAAATTATTTTTATTTCACATCTAGACATGTGAAATGTATGAACTATGGCAAAAAAAGTGAAAAAAAAATTGGTCTGATTTTTTCGTACTTTTCAGATTTTTTTAATTTCCGCAGTCAGGATGAAAGAAAGTTTTTTTTTTACAAATTTCAAAATCTGTCAATTATTGTCCAAATTATTTTTATTTCACATCTAGACATGTGAAATGTATGAACTATGGCAAAAAAGTGAAAAAAAAATTGGTTTGATTTTTTCGTACTTTTCAGATTTTCTTAGTTTTCATTTAAGGTCCGTGGTCAGGAAAAAAGACAAATTTTTGAAAAATTTCAAAATCTGTCAATTATTGTCCAAATTATTTTTATTTCACATCTAGACATGTGAAATGTATGAACTATGGCAAAAAAAGTGAAAAAAAAATTGGTCTGATTTTTTCGTACTTTTCAGATTTTTTTAATTTCCGCAGTCAGGATGAAAGAAAGTTTTTTTTTTACAAATTTCAAAATCTGTCAATTATTGTCCAAATTATTTTTATTTCACATCTAGACATGTGAAATGTATGAACTATGGCAAAAAAGTGAAAAAAAAATTGGTTTGATTTTTTCGTACTTTTCAGATTTTCTTAGTTTTCATTTAAGGTCCGTGGTCAGGAAAAAAGACAGATTTTTGAAAAATTTCAAAATCTGTCAATTATTGTCCAAATTATTTTTATTTCACATCTAGACATGTGAAATGTATGAACTATGGCAAAAAAAGTGAAAAAAAAATTGGTCTGATTTTTTCGTACTTTTCAGATTTTTTTAATTTCCGCAGTCAGGATGAAAGAAAGTTTTTTTTTTACAAATTTCAAAATCTGTCAATTATTGTCCAAATTATTTTTATTTCACATCTAGACATGTGAAATGTATGAACTATGGCAAAAAAGTGAAAAAAAAATTGGTTTGATTTTTTCGTACTTTTCAGATTTTCTTAGTTTTCATTTAAGGTCCGTGGTCAGGAAAAAAGACAAATTTTTGAAAAATTTCAAAATCTGTCAATTATTGTCCAAATTATTTTTATTTCACATCTAGACATGTGAAATGTATGAACTATGGCAAAAAAAGTGAAAAAAAAATTGGTCTGATTTTTTCGTACTTTTCAGATTTTTTTAATTTCCGCAGTCATGATGAAAGAAAGTTTTTTTTTTACAAATTTCAAAATCTGTCAATTATTGTCCAAATTATTTTTATTTCACATCTAGACATGTGAAATGTATGAACTTTGGCAAAAAAGTGAAAAAAAAATTGGTTTGATTTTTTCGTACTTTTCAGATTTTCTTAGTTTTCATTTAAGGTCCGTGGTCAGGAAAAAAGACAGATTTTTGAAAAATTTCAAAATCTGTCAATTATTGTCCAAATTATTTTTATTTCACATCTAGACATGTGAAATGTATGAACTATGGCAAAAAAGTGAAAAAAAAATTGGTTTGATTTTTTCGTACTTTTCAGATTTTCTTAGTTTTCATTTAAGGTCCGTGGTCAGGAAAAAAGACAAATTTTTGAAAAATTTCAAAATCTGTCAATTATTGTCCAAATTATTTTTATTTCACATCTAGACATGTGAAATGTATGAACTATGGCAAAAAAAGTGAAAAAAAAATTGGTCTGATTTTTTCGTACTTTTCAGATTTTTTTAATTTCCGCAGTCATGATGAAAGAAAGTTTTTTTTTTACAAATTTCAAAATCTGTCAATTATTGTCCAAATTATTTTTATTTCACATCTAGACATGTGAAATGTATGAACTTTGGCAAAAAAGTGAAAAAAAAATTGGTTTGATTTTTTCGTACTTTTCAGATTTTCTTAGTTTTCATTTAAGGTCCGTGGTCAGGAAAAAAGACAGATTTTTGAAAAATTTCAAAATCTGTCAATTATTGTCCAAATTATTTTTATTTCACATCTAGACATGTGAAATGTATGAACTATGGCAAAAAAAGTGAAAAAAAAATTGGTCTGATTTTTTCGTACTTTTCAGATTTTTTTAATTTCCGCAGTCAGGATGAAAGAAAGTTTTTTTTTTACAAATTTCAAAATCTGTCAATTATTGTCCAAATTATTTTTATTTCACATCTAGACATGTGAAATGTATGAACTATGGCAAAAAAGTGAAAAAAAAATTGGTTTGATTTTTTCGTACTTTTCAGATTTTCTTAGTTTTCATTTAAGGTCCGTGGTCAGGAAAAAAGACAAATTTTTGAAAAATTTCAAAATCTGTCAATTATTGTCCAAATTATTTTTATTTCACATCTAGACATGTGAAATGTATGAACTATGGCAAAAAAAGTGAAAAAAAAATTGGTCTGATTTTTTCGTACTTTTCAGATTTTTTTAATTTCCGCAGTCAGGATGAAAGAAAGTTTTTTTTTTACAAATTTCAAAATCTGTCAATTATTGTCCAAATTATTTTTATTTCACATCTAGACATGTGAAATGTATGAACTATGGCAAAAAAGTGAAAAAAAAATTGGTTTGATTTTTTCGTACTTTTCAGATTTTCTTAGTTTTCATTTAAGGTCCGTGGTCAGGAAAAAAGACAAATTTTTGAAAAATTTCAAAATCTGTCAATTATTGTCCAAATTATTTTTATTTCACATCTAGACATATGAAATGTATGAACTATGGCAAAAAAAGTGAAAAAAAAATTGGTCTGATTTTTTCGTACTTTTCAGATTTTTTTAATTTCCGCAGTCAGGATGAAAGAAAGTTTTTTTTTTACAAATTTCAAAATCTGTCAATTATTGTCCAAATTATTTTTATTTCACATCTAGACATGTGAAATGTATGAACTATGGCAAAAAAGTGAAAAAAAAATTGGTCTGATTTTTTCGTACTTTTCAGATTTTTTTAATTTCCGCAGTCATGATGAAAGAAAGTTTTTTTTTTACAAATTTCAAAATCTGTCAATTATTGTCCAAATTATTTTTATTTCACATCTAGACATGTGAAATGTATGAACTATGGCAAAAAAGTGAAAAAAAAATTGGTTTGATTTTTTCGTACTTTTCAGATTTTCTTAGTTTTCATTTAAGGTCCGTGGTCAGGAAAAAAGACAAATTTTTGAAAAATTTCAAAATCTGTCAATTATTGTCCAAATTATTTTTATTTCACATCTAGACATGTGAAATGTATGAACTATGGCAAAAAAAGTGAAAAAAAAATTGGTCTGATTTTTTCGTACTTTTCAGATTTTTTTAATTTCCGCAGTCAGGATGAAAGAAAGTTTTTTTTTTACAAATTTCAAAATCTGTCAATTATTGTCCAAATTATTTTTATTTCACATCTAGACATGTGAAATGTATGAACTATGGCAAAAAAGTGAAAAAAAAATTGGTTTGATTTTTTCGTACTTTTCAGATTTTCTTAGTTTTCATTTAAGGTCCGTGGTCAGGAAAAAAGACAAATTTTTGAAAAATTTCAAAATCTGTCAATTATTGTCCAAATTATTTTTATTTCACATCTAGACATGTGAAATGTATGAACTATGGCAAAAAAAGTGAAAAAAAAATTGGTCTGATTTTTTCGTACTTTTCAGATTTTTTTAATTTCCGCAGTCAGGATGAAAGAAAGTTTTTTTTTTACAAATTTCAAAATCTGTCAATTATTGTCCAAATTATTTTTATTTCACATCTAGACATGTGAAATGTATGAACTATGGCAAAAAAGTGAAAAAAAAATTGGTTTGATTTTTTCGTACTTTTCAGATTTTCTTAGTTTTCATTTAAGGTCCGTGGTCAGGAAAAAAGACAAATTTTTGAAAAATTTCAAAATCTGTCAATTATTGTCCAAATTATTTTTATTTCACATCTAGACATGTGAAATGTATGAACTATGGCAAAAAAAGTGAAAAAAAAATTGGTCTGATTTTTTCGTACTTTTCAGATTTTTTTAATTTCCGCAGTCATGATGAAAGAAAGTTTTTTTTTTACAAATTTCAAAATCTGTCAATTATTGTCCAAATTATTTTTATTTCACATCTAGACATGTGAAATGTATGAACTTTGGCAAAAAAGTGAAAAAAAAATTGGTTTGATTTTTTCGTACTTTTCAGATTTTCTTAGTTTTCATTTAAGGTCCGTGGTCAGGAAAAAAGACAGATTTTTGAAAATTTTCAAAATCTGTCAATTATTGTCCAAATTATTTTTATTTCACATCTAGACATGTGAAATGTATGAACTATGGCAAAAAAGTGAAAAAAAAATTGGTTTGATTTTTTCGTACTTTTCAGATTTTCTTAGTTTTCATTTAAGGTCCGTGGTCAGGAAAAAAGACAAATTTTTGAAAAATTTCAAAATCTGTCAATTATTGTCCAAATTATTTTTATTTCACATCTAGACATGTGAAATGTATGAACTATGGCAAAAAAAGTGAAAAAAAAATTGGTCTGATTTTTTCGTACTTTTCAGATTTTTTTAATTTCCGCAGTCATGATGAAAGAAAGTTTTTTTTTTACAAATTTCAAAATCTGTCAATTATTGTCCAAATTATTTTTATTTCACATCTAGACATGTGAAATGTATGAACTTTGGCAAAAAAGTGAAAAAAAAATTGGTTTGATTTTTTCGTACTTTTCAGATTTTCTTAGTTTTCATTTAAGGTCCGTGGTCAGGAAAAAAGACAGATTTTTGAAAAATTTAAAAATCTGTCAATTATTGTCCAAATTATTTTTATTTCACATCTAGACATGTGAAATGTATGAACTATGGCAAAAAAAGTGAAAAAAAAATTGGTCTGATTTTCTCGTACTTTTCAGATTTTTTTAGTTTTCGCGGTCAGGATGAAAGAAAGTTTTTTTTTTACAAATTTCAAAATCTGTCAATTATTGTCCAAATTATATTTATATTTCACATCTAGACATGTGAAATGTATGAACTATGCCAAAAAAAGTGAAAGAAATTTGCTTTGATTTTTTTGTACTTTTCAGATTTTCTTAGTTTTCATTTAAGGTCCGTGGTCAGGAAAAAAGACAGATTTTTGAAAAATTTAAAAATCTGTCAATTATTGTCCAAATTATTTTTATCTCATATCTAGACATGTGAAATGTATGAACTATGGCAAAAAAAGTGAAAAAAAAATTGGTCTGATTTTTTCGTACTTTTCAGATTTTCTTAGTTTTCATTTAAGGTCCGTGGTCAGGAAAAAAGACAGATTTTTGAAAAATGTAAAAATCTGTCAATTATTGTCCAAATTATTTTTATTTCACATCTAGACATGTGAAATGTATGAACTATGGCAAAAAAAGTGAAAAAAAAATTGGTCTGATTTTTTCGTACTTTTCAGATTTTTTTAATTTCCGCAGTCAGGATGAAAGAAAGTTTTTTTTTTACAAATTTCAAAATCTGTCAATTATTGTCCAAATTATTTTTATTTCACATCTAGACATGTGAAATGTATGAACTATGGCAAAAAAGTGAAAAAAAAATTGGTTTGATTTTTTCGTACTTTTCAGATTTTCTTAGTTTTCATTTAAGGTCCGTGGTCAGGAAAAAAGACAAATTTTTGAAAAATTTCAAAATCTGTCAATTATTGTCCAAATTATTTTTATTTCACATCTAGACATATGAAATGTATGAACTATGGCAAAAAAAGTGAAAAAAAAATTGGTCTGATTTTTTCGTACTTTTCAGATTTTTTTAATTTCCGCAGTCAGGATGAAAGAAAGTTTTTTTTTTACAAATTTCAAAATCTGTCAATTATTGTCCAAATTATTTTTATTTCACATCTAGACATGTGAAATGTATGAACTATGGCAAAAAAGTGAAAAAAAAATTGGTCTGATTTTTTCGTACTTTTCAGATTTTTTTAATTTCCGCAGTCATGATGAAAGAAAGTTTTTTTTTTACAAATTTCAAAATCTGTCAATTATTGTCCAAATTATTTTTATTTCACATCTAGACATGTGAAATGTATGAACTATGGCAAAAAAGTGAAAAAAAAATTGGTTTGATTTTTTCGTACTTTTCAGATTTTCTTAGTTTTCATTTAAGGTCCGTGGTCAGGAAAAAAGACAAATTTTTGAAAAATTTCAAAATCTGTCAATTATTGTCCAAATTATTTTTATTTCACATCTAGACATGTGAAATGTATGAACTATGGCAAAAAAAGTGAAAAAAAAATTGGTCTGATTTTTTCGTACTTTTCAGATTTTTTTAATTTCCGCAGTCAGGATGAAAGAAAGTTTTTTTTTTACAAATTTCAAAATCTGTCAATTATTGTCCAAATTATTTTTATTTCACATCTAGACATGTGAAATGTATGAACTATGGCAAAAAAGTGAAAAAAAAATTGGTTTGATTTTTTCGTACTTTTCAGATTTTCTTAGTTTTCATTTAAGGTCCGTGGTCAGGAAAAAAGACAGATTTTTGAAAAATTTAAAAATCTGTCAATTATTGTCCAAATTATTTTTATTTCACATCTAGACATGTGAAATGTATGAACTATGGCAAAAAAAGTGAAAAAAAAATTGGTCTGATTTTCTCGTACTTTTCAGATTTTTTTAGTTTTCGCGGTCAGGATGAAAGAAAGTTTTTTTTTTACAAATTTCAAAATCTGTCAATTATTGTCCAAATTATATTTATATTTCACATCTAGACATGTGAAATGTATGAACTATGCCAAAAAAAGTGAAAGAAATTTGCTTTGATTTTTTTGTACTTTTCAGATTTTCTTAGTTTTCATTTAAGGTCCGTGGTCAGGAAAAAAGACAGATTTTTGAAAAATTTAAAAATCTGTCAATTATTGTCCAAATTATTTTTATCTCATATCTAGACATGTGAAATGTATGAACTATGGCAAAAAAAGTGAAAAAAAAATTGGTCTGATTTTTTCGTACTTTTCAGATTTTCTTAGTTTTCATTTAAGGTCCGTGGTCAGGAAAAAAGACAGATTTTTGAAAAATGTAAAAATCTGTCAATTATTGTCCAAATTATTTTTATTTCACATCTAGACATGTGAAATGTATGAACTATGGCAAAAAAAGTGAAAAAAAAATTGGTCTGATTTTTTCGTACTTTTCAGATTTTTTTAATTTCCGCAGTCAGGATGAAAGAAAGTTTTTTTTTTACAAATTTCAAAATCTGTCAATTATTGTCCAAATTATTTTTATTTCACATCTAGACATGTGAAATGTATGAACTATGGCAAAAAAGTGAAAAAAAAATTGGTTTGATTTTTTCGTACTTTTCAGATTTTCTTAGTTTTCATTTAAGGTCCGTGGTCAGGAAAAAAGACAAATTTTTGAAAAATTTCAAAATCTGTCAATTATTGTCCAAATTATTTTTATTTCACATCTAGACATATGAAATGTATGAACTATGGCAAAAAAAGTGAAAAAAAAATTGGTCTGATTTTTTCGTACTTTTCAGATTTTTTTAATTTCCGCAGTCAGGATGAAAGAAAGTTTTTTTTTTACAAATTTCAAAATCTGTCAATTATTGTCCAAATTATTTTTATTTCACATCTAGACATGTGAAATGTATGAACTATGGCAAAAAAGTGAAAAAAAAATTGGTCTGATTTTTTCGTACTTTTCAGATTTTTTTAATTTCCGCAGTCATGATGAAAGAAAGTTTTTTTTTTACAAATTTCAAAATCTGTCAATTATTGTCCAAATTATTTTTATTTCACATCTAGACATGTGAAATGTATGAACTATGGCAAAAAAGTGAAAAAAAAATTGGTTTGATTTTTTCGTACTTTTCAGATTTTCTTAGTTTTCATTTAAGGTCCGTGGTCAGGAAAAAAGACAAATTTTTGAAAAATTTCAAAATCTGTCAATTATTGTCCAAATTATTTTTATTTCACATCTAGACATGTGAAATGTATGAACTATGGCAAAAAAAGTGAAAAAAAAATTGGTCTGATTTTTTCGTACTTTTCAGATTTTTTTAATTTCCGCAGTCAGGATGAAAGAAAGTTTTTTTTTTACAAATTTCAAAATCTGTCAATTATTGTCCAAATTATTTTTATTTCACATCTAGACATGTGAAATGTATGAACTATGGCAAAAAAGTGAAAAAAAAATTGGTTTGATTTTTTCGTACTTTTCAGATTTTCTTAGTTTTCATTTAAGGTCCGTGGTCAGGAAAAAAGACAAATTTTTGAAAAATTTCAAAATCTGTCAATTATTGTCCAAATTATTTTTATTTCACATCTAGACATGTGAAATGTATGAACTATGGCAAAAAAAGTGAAAAAAAAATTGGTCTGATTTTTTCGTACTTTTCAGATTTTTTTAATTTCCGCAGTCAGGATGAAAGAAAGTTTTTTTTTTACAAATTTCAAAATCTGTCAATTATTGTCCAAATTATTTTTATTTCACATCTAGACATGTGAAATGTATGAACTATGGCAAAAAAGTGAAAAAAAAATTGGTTTGATTTTTTCGTACTTTTCAGATTTTCTTAGTTTTCATTTAAGGTCCGTGGTCAGGAAAAAAGACAGATTTTTGAAAAATTTCAAAATCTGTCAATTATTGTCCAAATTATTTTTATTTCACATCTAGACATGTGAAATGTATGAACTATGGCAAAAAAGTGAAAAAAAAATTGGTCTGATTTTTTCGTACTTTTCAGATTTTTTTAATTTCCGCAGTCAGGATGAAAGAAAGTTTTTTTTTTACAAATTTCAAAATCTGTCAATTATTGTCCAAATTATTTTTATTTCACATCTAGACATGTGAAATGTATGAACTATGGCAAAAAAGTGAAAAAAAAATTGGTTTGATTTTTTCGTACTTTTCAGATTTTCTTAGTTTTCATTTAAGGTCCGTGGTCAGGAAAAAAGACAAATTTTTGAAAAATTTCAAAATCTGTCAATTATTGTCCAAATTATTTTTATTTCACATCTAGACATGTGAAATGTATGAACTATGGCAAAAAAAGTGAAAAAAAAATTGGTCTGATTTTTTCGTACTTTTCAGATTTTTTTAATTTCCGCAGTCATGATGAAAGAAAGTTTTTTTTTTACAAATTTCAAAATCTGTCAATTATTGTCCAAATTATTTTTATTTCACATCTAGACATGTGAAATGTATGAACTTTGGCAAAAAAGTGAAAAAAAAATTGGTTTGATTTTTTCGTACTTTTCAGATTTTCTTAGTTTTCATTTAAGGTCCGTGGTCAGGAAAAAAGACAGATTTTTGAAAAATTTCAAAATCTGTCAATTATTGTCCAAATTATTTTTATTTCACATCTAGACATGTGAAATGTATGAACTATGGCAAAAAAGTGAAAAAAAAATTGGTTTGATTTTTTCGTACTTTTCAGATTTTCTTAGTTTTCATTTAAGGTCCGTGGTCAGGAAAAAAGACAAATTTTTGAAAAATTTCAAAATCTGTCAATTATTGTCCAAATTATTTTTATTTCACATCTAGACATGTGAAATGTATGAACTATGGCAAAAAAAGTGAAAAAAAAATTGGTCTGATTTTTTCGTACTTTTCAGATTTTTTTAATTTCCGCAGTCATGATGAAAGAAAGTTTTTTTTTTACAAATTTCAAAATCTGTCAATTATTGTCCAAATTATTTTTATTTCACATCTAGACATGTGAAATGTATGAACTTTGGCAAAAAAGTGAAAAAAAAATTGGTTTGATTTTTTCGTACTTTTCAGATTTTCTTAGTTTTCATTTAAGGTCCGTGGTCAGGAAAAAAGACAGATTTTTGAAAAATTTAAAAATCTGTCAATTATTGTCCAAATTATTTTTATTTCACATCTAGACATGTGAAATGTATGAACTATGGCAAAAAAAGTGAAAAAAAAATTGGTCTGATTTTCTCGTACTTTTCAGATTTTTTTAGTTTTCGCGGTCAGGATGAAAGAAAGTTTTTTTTTTACAAATTTCAAAATCTGTCAATTATTGTCCAAATTATATTTATATTTCACATCTAGACATGTGAAATGTATGAACTATGCCAAAAAAAGTGAAAGAAATTTGCTTTGATTTTTTTGTACTTTTCAGATTTTCTTAGTTTTCATTTAAGGTCCGTGGTCAGGAAAAAAGACAGATTTTTGAAAAATTTAAAAATCTGTCAATTATTGTCCAAATTATTTTTATCTCATATCTAGACATGTGAAATGTATGAACTATGGCAAAAAAAGTGAAAAAAAAATTGGTCTGATTTTTTCGTACTTTTCAGATTTTCTTAGTTTTCATTTAAGGTCCGTGGTCAGGAAAAAAGACAGATTTTTGAAAAATGTAAAAATCTGTCAATTATTGTCCAAATTATTTTTATTTCACATCTAGACATGTGAAATGTATGAACTATGGCAAAAAAAGTGAAAAAAAAATTGGTCTGATTTTTTCGTACTTTTCAGATTTTTTTAATTTCCGCAGTCAGGATGAAAGAAAGTTTTTTTTTTACAAATTTCAAAATCTGTCAATTATTGTCCAAATTATTTTTATTTCACATCTAGACATGTGAAATGTATGAACTATGGCAAAAAAGTGAAAAAAAAATTGGTTTGATTTTTTCGTACTTTTCAGATTTTCTTAGTTTTCATTTAAGGTCCGTGGTCAGGAAAAAAGACAAATTTTTGAAAAATTTCAAAATCTGTCAATTATTGTCCAAATTATTTTTATTTCACATCTAGACATGTGAAATGTATGAACTATGGCAAAAAAAGTGAAAAAAAAATTGGTCTGATTTTTTCGTACTTTTCAGATTTTTTTAATTTCCGCAGTCATGATGAAAGAAAGTTTTTTTTTTACAAATTTCAAAATCTGTCAATTATTGTCCAAATTATTTTTATTTCACATCTAGACATGTGAAATGTATGAACTTTGGCAAAAAAGTGAAAAAAAAATTGGTTTGATTTTTTCGTACTTTTCAGATTTTCTTAGTTTTCATTTAAGGTCCGTGGTCAGGAAAAAAGACAGATTTTTGAAAAATTTCAAAATCTGTCAATTATTGTCCAAATTATTTTTATTTCACATCTAGACATGTGAAATGTATGAACTATGGCAAAAAAGTGAAAAAAAAATTGGTTTGATTTTTTCGTACTTTTCAGATTTTCTTAGTTTTCATTTAAGGTCCGTGGTCAGGAAAAAAGACAAATTTTTGAAAAATTTCAAAATCTGTCAATTATTGTCCAAATTATTTTTATTTCACATCTAGACATGTGAAATGTATGAACTATGGCAAAAAAAGTGAAAAAAAAATTGGTCTGATTTTTTCGTACTTTTCAGATTTTTTTAATTTCCGCAGTCATGATGAAAGAAAGTTTTTTTTTTACAAATTTCAAAATCTGTCAATTATTGTCCAAATTATTTTTATTTCACATCTAGACATGTGAAATGTATGAACTTTGGCAAAAAAGTGAAAAAAAAATTGGTTTGATTTTTTCGTACTTTTCAGATTTTCTTAGTTTTCATTTAAGGTCCGTGGTCAGGAAAAAAGACAGATTTTTGAAAAATTTAAAAATCTGTCAATTATTGTCCAAATTATTTTTATTTCACATCTAGACATGTGAAATGTATGAACTATGGCAAAAAAAGTGAAAAAAAAATTGGTCTGATTTTCTCGTACTTTTCAGATTTTTTTAGTTTTCGCGGTCAGGATGAAAGAAAGTTTTTTTTTTACAAATTTCAAAATCTGTCAATTATTGTCCAAATTATATTTATATTTCACATCTAGACATGTGAAATGTATGAACTATGCCAAAAAAAGTGAAAGAAATTTGCTTTGATTTTTTTGTACTTTTCAGATTTTCTTAGTTTTCATTTAAGGTCCGTGGTCAGGAAAAAAGACAGATTTTTGAAAAATTTAAAAATCTGTCAATTATTGTCCAAATTATTTTTATCTCATATCTAGACATGTGAAATGTATGAACTATGGCAAAAAAAGTGAAAAAAAAATTGGTCTGATTTTTTCGTACTTTTCAGATTTTCTTAGTTTTCATTTAAGGTCCGTGGTCAGGAAAAAAGACAGATTTTTGAAAAATGTAAAAATCTGTCAATTATTGTCCAAATTATTTTTATTTCACATCTAGACATGTGAAATGTATGAACTATGGCAAAAAAAGTGAAAAAAAAATTGGTCTGATTTTTTCGTACTTTTCAGATTTTTTTAATTTCCGCAGTCAGGATGAAAGAAAGTTTTTTTTTTACAAATTTCAAAATCTGTCAATTATTGTCCAAATTATTTTTATTTCACATCTAGACATGTGAAATGTATGAACTATGGCAAAAAAGTGAAAAAAAAATTGGTTTGATTTTTTCGTACTTTTCAGATTTTCTTAGTTTTCATTTAAGGTCCGTGGTCAGGAAAAAAGACAAATTTTTGAAAAATTTCAAAATCTGTCAATTATTGTCCAAATTATTTTTATTTCACATCTAGACATGTGAAATGTATGAACTATGGCAAAAAAAGTGAAAAAAAAATTGGTCTGATTTTTTCGTACTTTTCAGATTTTTTTAATTTCCGCAGTCATGATGAAAGAAAGTTTTTTTTTTACAAATTTCAAAATCTGTCAATTATTGTCCAAATTATTTTTATTTCACATCTAGACATGTGAAATGTATGAACTTTGGCAAAAAAGTGAAAAAAAAATTGGTTTGATTTTTTCGTACTTTTCAGATTTTCTTAGTTTTCATTTAAGGTCCGTGGTCAGGAAAAAAGACAGATTTTTGAAAAATTTCAAAATCTGTCAATTATTGTCCAAATTATTTTTATTTCACATCTAGACATGTGAAATGTATGAACTATGGCAAAAAAAGTGAAAAAAAAATTGGTCTGATTTTTTCGTACTTTTCAGATTTTTTTAATTTCCGCAGTCAGGATGAAAGAAAGTTTTTTTTTTACAAATTTCAAAATCTGTCAATTATTGTCCAAATTATTTTTATTTCACATCTAGACATGTGAAATGTATGAACTTTGGCAAAAAAGTGAAAAAAAAATTGGTTTGATTTTTTCGTACTTTTCAGATTTTCTTAGTTTTCATTTAAGGTCCGTGGTCAGGAAAAAAGACAGATTTTTGAAAAATTTCAAAATCTGTCAATTATTGTCCAAATTATTTTTATTTCACATCTAGACATGTGAAATGTATGAACTATGGCAAAAAAAGTGAAAAAAAAATTGGTCTGATTTTTTCGTACTTTTCAGATTTTTTTAGTTTTCGCGGTCAGGATGAAAGAAAGTTTTTTTTTTACAAATTTCAAAATCTGTCAATTATTGTCCAAATTATTTTTATTTCACATCTAGACATGTGAAATGTATGAACTTTGGCAAAAAAGTGAAAAAAAAATTGGTTTGATTTTTTCGTACTTTTCAGATTTTCTTAGTTTTCATTTAAGGTCCGTGGTCAGGAAAAAAGACAGATTTTTGAAAAATTTAAAAATCTGTCAATTATTGTCCAAATTATTTTTATTTCACATCTAGACATGTGAAATGTATGAACTATGGCAAAAAAAGTGAAAAAAAAATTGGTCTGATTTTCTCGTACTTTTCAGATTTTTTTAGTTTTCGCGGTCAGGATGAAAGAAAGTTTTTTTTTTACAAATTTCAAAATCTGTCAATTATTGTCCAAATTATATTTATATTTCACATCTAGACATGTGAAATGTATGAACTATGCCAAAAAAAGTGAAAGAAATTTGCTTTGATTTTTTTGTACTTTTCAGATTTTCTTAGTTTTCATTTAAGGTCCGTGGTCAGGAAAAAAGACAGATTTTTGAAAAATTTAAAAATCTGTCAATTATTGTCCAAATTATTTTTATCTCATATCTAGACATGTGAAATGTATGAACTATGGCAAAAAAAGTGAAAAAAAAATTGGTCTGATTTTTTCGTACTTTTCAGATTTTCTTAGTTTTCATTTAAGGTCCGTGGTCAGGAAAAAAGACAGATTTTTGAAAAATGTAAAAATCTGTCAATTATTGTCCAAATTATTTTTATTTCACATCTAGACATGTGAAATGTATGAACTATGGCAAAAAAAGTGAAAAAAAAATTGGTCTGATTTTTTCGTACTTTTCAGATTTTTTTAATTTCCGCAGTCATGATGAAAGAAAGTTTTTTTTTTACAAATTTCAAAATCTGTCAATTATTGTCCAAATTATTTTTATTTCACATCTAGACATGTGAAATGTATGAACTTTGGCAAAAAAGTGAAAAAAAAATTGGTTTGATTTTTTCGTACTTTTCAGATTTTCTTAGTTTTCATTTAAGGTCCGTGGTCAGGAAAAAAGACAGATTTTTGAAAAATTTCAAAATCTGTCAATTATTGTCCAAATTATTTTTATTTCACATCTAGACATGTGAAATGTATGAACTATGGCAAAAAAAGTGAAAAAAAAATTGGTCTGATTTTTTCGTACTTTTCAGATTTTTTTAATTTCCGCAGTCAGGATGAAAGAAAGTTTTTTTTTTACAAATTTCAAAATCTGTCAATTATTGTCCAAATTATTTTTATTTCACATCTAGACATGTGAAATGTATGAACTTTGGCAAAAAAGTGAAAAAAAAATTGGTTTGATTTTTTCGTACTTTTCAGATTTTCTTAGTTTTCATTTAAGGTCCGTGGTCAGGAAAAAAGACAGATTTTTGAAAAATGTAAAAATCTGTCAATTATTGTCCAAATTATTTTTATTTCACATCTAGACATGTGAAATGTATGAACTATGGCAAAAAAAGTGAAAAAAAAATTGGTCTGATTTTCTCGTACTTTTCAGATTTTTTTAGTTTTCGCGGTCAGGATGAAAGAAAGTTTTTTTTTTACAAATTTCAAAATCTGTCAATTATTGTCCAAATTATATTTATATTTCACATCTAGACATGTGAAATGTATGAACTATGCCAAAAAAAGTGAAAGAAATTTGCTTTGATTTTTTTGTACTTTTCAGATTTTCTTAGTTTTCATTTAAGGTCCGTGGTCAGGAAAAAAGACAGATTTTTGAAAAATTTAAAAATCTGTCAATTATTGTCCAAATTATTTTTATCTCATATCTAGACATGTGAAATGTATGAACTATGGCAAAAAAAGTGAAAAAAAAATTGGTCTGATTTTTTCGTACTTTTCAGATTTTCTTAGTTTTCATTTAAGGTCCGTGGTCAGGAAAAAAGACAGATTTTTGAAAAATGTAAAAATCTGTCAATTATTGTCCAAATTATTTTTATTTCACATCTAGACATGTGAAATGTATGAACTATGGCAAAAAAGTGAAAAAAAAATTGGTTTGATTTTTTCGTACTGTTCAGATTTTCTTAGTTTTCATTTAAGGTCCGTGGTCAGGAAAAAAGACAGATTTTTGAAAAATGTAAAAATCTGTCAATTATTGTCAAAATTATTTTTATTTCACATCTAGACATGTGAAATGTATGAACTATGGCAAAAAAAGTGAAAAAAAAATTGGTCTGATTTTTTCGTACTTTTCAGATTTTTTTAATTTCCGCAGTCAGGATGAAAGAAAGTTTTTTTTTTACAAATTTCAAAATCTGTCAATTATTGTCCAAATTATTTTTATTTCACATCTAGACATGTGAAATGTATGAACTATGGCAAAAAAGTGAAAAAAAAATTGGTTTGATTTTTTCGTACTTTTCAGATTTTCTTAGTTTTCATTTAAGGTCCGTGGTCAGGAAAAAAGACAAATTTTTGAAAAATTTCAAAATCTGTCAATTATTGTCCAAATTATTTTTATTTCACATCTAGACATGTGAAATGTATGAACTATGGCAAAAAAGTGAAAAAAAAATTGGTTTGATTTTTTCGTACTGTTCAGATTTTCTTAGTTTTCATTTAAGGTCCGTGGTCAGGAAAAAAGACAGATTTTTGAAAAATGTAAAAATCTGTCAATTATTGTCAAAATTATTTTTATTTCACATCTAGACATGTGAAATGTATGAACTATGGCAAAAAAAGTGAAAAAAAAATTGGTCTGATTTTTTCGTACTTTTCAGATTTTTTTAATTTCCGCAGTCAGGATGAAAGAAAGTTTTTTTTTTACAAATTTCAAAATCTGTCAATTATTGTCCAAATTATTTTTATTTCACATCTAGACATGTGAAATGTATGAACTATGGCAAAAAAAGTGAAAAAAAAATTGGTCTGATTTTTTCGTACTTTTCAGATTTTTTTAGTTTTCGCGGTCAGGATGAGAGAGTTTTTTTTTACAAATTTCAAAATCTGTCAATTATTGTCCAAATTATATTTATATTTCACATCTAGACATGTGAAATGTATGAACTATGCCAAAAAAAGTGAAAGAAATTTGGTTTGATTTTTTCGTACTTTTCAGATTTTCTTAGTTTTCATTTAATGTCCGTGGTCAGGAAAAAAGACAGATTTTTGAAAAATTTCAAAATCTGTCAATTATTGTCAAAATTATTTTTATTTCACATCTAGACATGTGAAATGTATGAACTATGGCAAAAAAAGTGAAAAAAAAATTGGTCTGATTTTTTCGTACTTTTCAGATTTTTTTAATTTCCGCAGTCAGGATGAAAGAAAGTTTTTTTTTTACAAATTTCAAAATCTGTCAATTATTGTCCAAATTATTTTTATTTCACATCTAGACATGTGAAATGTATGAACTTTGGCAAAAAAGTGAAAAAAAAATTGGTTTGATTTTTTCGTACTTTTCAGATTTTCTTAGTTTTCATTTAAGGTCCGTGGTCAGGAAAAAAGACAGATTTTTGAAAAATTTAAAAATCTGTCAATTATTGTCCAAATTATTTTTATTTCACATCTAGACATGTGAAATGTATGAACTATGGCAAAAAAAGTGAAAAAAAAATTGGTCTGATTTTCTCGTACTTTTCAGATTTTTTTAGTTTTCGCGGTCAGGATGAAAGAAAGTTTTTTTTTTACAAATTTCAAAATCTGTCAATTATTGTCCAAATTATATTTATATTTCACATCTAGACATGTGAAATGTATGAACTATGCCAAAAAAAGTGAAAGAAATTTGCTTTGATTTTTTTGTACTTTTCAGATTTTCTTAGTTTTCATTTAAGGTCCGTGGTCAGGAAAAAAGACAGATTTTTGAAAAATTTAAAAATCTGTCAATTATTGTCCAAATTATTTTTATCTCATATCTAGACATGTGAAATGTATGAACTATGGCAAAAAAAGTGAAAAAAAAATTGGTCTGATTTTTTCGTACTTTTCAGATTTTCTTAGTTTTCATTTAAGGTCCGTGGTCAGGAAAAAAGACAGATTTTTGAAAAATTTCAAAATCTGTCAATTATTGTCCAAATTATTTTTATTTCACATCTAGACATGTGAAATGTATGAACTATGGCAAAAAAGTGAAAAAAAAATTGGTTTGATTTTTTCGTACTGTTCAGATTTTCTTAGTTTTCATTTAAGGTCCGTGGTCAGGAAAAAAGACAGATTTTTGAAAAATGTAAAAATCTGTCAATTATTGTCAAAATTATTTTTATTTCACATCTAGACATGTGAAATGTATGAACTATGGCAAAAAAGTGAAAAAAAAATTGGTCTGATTTTTTCGTACTTTTCAGATTTTTTTAATTTCCGCAGTCAGGATGAAAGAAAGTTTTTTTTTTACAAATTTCAAAATCTGTCAATTATTGTCCAAATTATTTTTATTTCACATCTAGACATGTGAAATGTATGAACTATGGCAAAAAAGTGAAAAAAAAATTGGTTTGATTTTTTCGTACTTTTCAGATTTTCTTAGTTTTCATTTAAGGTCCGTGGTCAGGAAAAAAGACAAATTTTTGAAAAATTTCAAAATCTGTCAATTATTGTCCAAATTATTTTTATTTCACATCTAGACATGTGAAATGTATGAACTATGGCAAAAAAAGTGAAAAAAAAATTGGTCTGATTTTTTCGTACTTTTCAGATTTTTTTAATTTCCGCAGTCATGATGAAAGAAAGTTTTTTTTTTACAAATTTCAAAATCTGTCAATTATTGTCCAAATTATTTTTATTTCACATCTAGACATGTGAAATGTATGAACTTTGGCAAAAAAGTGAAAAAAAAATTGGTTTGATTTTTTCGTACTTTTCAGATTTTCTTAGTTTTCATTTAAGGTCCGTGGTCAGGAAAAAAGACAGATTTTTGAAAAATTTAAAAATCTGTCAATTATTGTCCAAATTATTTTTATTTCACATCTAGACATGTGAAATGTATGAACTATGGCAAAAAAAGTGAAAAAAAAATTGGTCTGATTTTCTCGTACTTTTCAGATTTTTTTAGTTTTCGCGGTCAGGATGAAAGAAAGTTTTTTTTTTACAAATTTCAAAATCTGTCAATTATTGTCCAAATTATATTTATATTTCACATCTAGACATGTGAAATGTATGAACTATGCCAAAAAAAGTGAAAGAAATTTGCTTTGATTTTTTTGTACTTTTCAGATTTTCTTAGTTTTCATTTAAGGTCCGTGGTCAGGAAAAAAGACAGATTTTTGAAAAATTTAAAAATCTGTCAATTATTGTCCAAATTATATTTATATTTCACATCTAGACATGTGAAATGTATGAACTATGCCAAAAAAAGTTAAAGAAATTTGCTTTGATTTTTTTGTACTTTTCAGATTTTCTTAGTTTTCATTTAAGGTCCGTGGTCAGGAAAGACAGATTTTTGAAAAATTTCAAAATCTGTCAATTATTGTCCAAATTATTTTTATTTCACATCTAGACATGTGAAATGTATGAACTATGGCAAAAAAGTGAAAAAAAAATTGGTTTGATTTTTTCGTACTGTTCAGATTTTCTTAGTTTTCATTTAAGGTCCGTGGTCAGGAAAAAAGACAGATTTTTGAAAAATGTAAAAATCTGTCAATTATTGTCAAAATTATTTTTATTTCACATCTAGACATGTGAAATGTATGAACTATGGCAAAAAAAGTGAAAAAAAAATTGGTCTGATTTTTTCGTACTTTTCAGATTTTTTTAGTTTTCGCGGTCAGGATGAGAGAGTTTTTTTTTACAAATTTCAAAATCTGTCAATTATTGTCCAAATTATATTTATATTTCACATCTAGACATGTGAAATGTATGAACTATGCCAAAAAAAGTGAAAGAAATTTGCTTTGATTTTTTTGTACTTTTCAGATTTTCTTAGTTTTCATTTAAGGTCCGTGGTCAGGAAAAAAGACAGATTTTTGAAAAATTTCAAAATCTGTCAATTATTGTCCAAATTATTTTTATCTCATATCTAGACATGTGAAATGTATGAACTATGGCAAAAAAAGTGAAAAAAAAATTGGTCTGATTTTTTCGTACTTTTCAGATTTTTTTAATTTCCGCAGTCAGGATGAAAGAAAGTTTTTTTTTTACAAATTTCAAAATCTGTCAATTATTGTCCAAATTATTCTTATTTCACATCTAGACATGTGAAATGTATGAACTATGGCAAAAAAGTGAAAAAAAAATTGGTTTGATTTTTTCGTACTTTTCAGATTTTCTTAGTTTTCATTTAAGGTCCGTGGTCAGGAAAAAAGACAGATTTTTGAAAAATTTAAAAATCTGTCAATTATTGTCCAAATTATTTTTATTTCACATCTAGACATGTGAAATGTATGAACTATGGCAAAAAAAGTGAAAAAAAAATTGGTCTGATTTTCTCGTACTTTTCAGATTTTTTTAGTTTTCGCGGTCAGGATGAAAGAAAGTTTTTTTTTTACAAATTTCAAAATCTGTCAATTATTGTCCAAATTATATTTATATTTCACATCTAGACATGTGAAATGTATGAACTATGCCAAAAAAAGTTAAAGAAATTTGCTTTGATTTTTTTGTACTTTTCAGATTTTCTTAGTTTTCATTTAAGGTCCGTGGTCAGGAAAGACAGATTTTTGAAAAATTTCAAAATCTGTCAATTATTGTCCAAATTATTTTTATTTCACATCTAGACATGTGAAATGTATGAACTATGGCAAAAAAGTGAAAAAAAAATTGGTTTGATTTTTTCGTACTGTTCAGATTTTCTTAGTTTTCATTTAAGGTCCGTGGTCAGGAAAAAAGACAGATTTTTGAAAAATGTAAAAATCTGTCAATTATTGTCAAAATTATTTTTATTTCACATCTAGACATGTGAAATGTATGAACTATGGCAAAAAAAGTGAAAAAAAAATTGGTCTGATTTTTTCGTACTTTTCAGATTTTTTTAGTTTTCGCGGTCAGGATGAGAGAGTTTTTTTTTACAAATTTCAAAATCTGTCAATTATTGTCCAAATTATATTTATATTTCACATCTAGACATGTGAAATGTATGAACTATGCCAAAAAAAGTGAAAGAAATTTGCTTTGATTTTTTTGTACTTTTCAGATTTTCTTAGTTTTCATTTAAGGTCCGTGGTCAGGAAAAAAGACAGATTTTTGAAAAATTTAAAAATCTGTCAATTATTGTCCAAATTATTTTTATCTCATATCTAGACATGTGAAATGTATGAACTATGGCAAAAAAAGTGAAAAAAAAATTGGTCTGATTTTTTCGTACTTTTCAGATTTTTTTAATTTCCGCAGTCAGGATGAAAGAAAGTTTTTTTTTTACAAATTTCAAAATCTGTCAATTATTGTCCAAATTATTCTTATTTCACATCTAGACATGTGAAATGTATGAACTATGGCAAAAAAGTGAAAAAAAAATTGGTTTGATTTTTTCGTACTTTTCAGATTTTCTTAGTTTTCATTTAAGGTCCGTGGTCAGGAAAAAAGACAGATTTTTGAAAAATTTAAAAATCTGTCAATTATTGTCCAAATTATTTTTATTTCACATCTAGACATGTGAAATGTATGAACTATGGCAAAAAAAGTGAAAAAAAAATTGGTCTGATTTTCTCGTACTTTTCAGATTTTTTTAGTTTTCGCGGTCAGGATGAAAGAAAGTTTTTTTTTTACAAATTTCAAAATCTGTCAATTATTGTCCAAATTATATTTATATTTCACATCTAGACATGTGAAATGTATGAACTATGCCAAAAAAAGTGAAAGAAATTTGCTTTGATTTTTTTGTACTTTTCAGATTTTCTTAGTTTTCATTTAAGGTCCGTGGTCAGGAAAGACAGATTTTTGAAAAATTTCAAAATCTGTCAATTATTGTCCAAATTATTTTTATTTCACATCTAGACATGTGAAATGTATGAACTATGGCAAAAAAGTGAAAAAAAAATTGGTTTGATTTTTTCGTACTGTTCAGATTTTCTTAGTTTTCATTTAAGGTCCGTGGTCAGGAAAAAAGACAGATTTTTGAAAAATGTAAAAATCTGTCAATTATTGTCAAAATTATTTTTATTTCACATCTAGACATGTGAAATGTATGAACTATGGCAAAAAAAGTGAAAAAAAAATTGGTCTGATTTTTTCGTACTTTTCAAATTTTTTTAATTTCCGCAGTCAGGATGAAAGAAAGTTTTTTTTTTACAAATTTCAAAATCTGTCAATTATTGTCCAAATTATTTTTATTTCACATCTAGACATGTGAAATGTATGAACTATGGCAAAAAAAGTGAAAAAAAAATTGGTCTGATTTTTTCGTACTTTTCAGATTTTTTTAGTTTTCGCGGTCAGGATGAGAGAGTTTTTTTTTACAAATTTCAAAATCTGTCAATTATTGTCCAAATTATATTTATATTTCACATCTAGACATGTGAAATGTATGAACTATGCCAAAAAAAGTGAAAGAAATTTGGTTTGATTTTTTCGTACTTTTCAGATTTTCTTAGTTTTCATTTAATGTCCGTGGTCAGGAAAAAAGACAGATTTTTGAAAAATTTCAAAATCTGTCAATTATTGTCAAAATTATTTTTATTTCACATCTAGACATGTGAAATGTATGAACTATGGCAAAAAAAGTGAAAAAAAAATTGGTCTGATTTTCTCGTACTTTTCAGATTTTTTTAGTTTTCGCGGTCAGGATGAAAGAAAGTTTTTTTTTTACAAATTTCAAAATCTGTCAATTATTGTCCAAATTATATTTATATTTCACATCTAGACATGTGAAATGTATGAACTATGCTAAAAAAAGTGAAAGAAATTTGCTTTGATTTTTTTGTACTTTTCAGATTTTCTTAGTTTTCATTTAAGGTCCGTGGTCAGGAAAAAAGACAGATTTTTGAAAAATGTAAAAATCTGTCAATTATTGTCCAAATTATTTTTATCTCATATCTAGACATGTGAAATGTATGAACTATGGCAAAAAAAGTGAAAAAAAAATTGGTCTGATTTTTTCGTACTTTTCAGATTTTCTTAGTTTTCATTTAAGGTCCGTGGTCAGGAAAAAAGACAGATTTTTGAAAAATGTAAAAATCTGTCAATTATTGTCCAAATTATTTTTATTTCACATCTAGACATGTGAAATGTATGAACTATGGCAAAAAAAGTGAAAAAAAAATTGGTCTGATTTTTTCGTACTTTTCAGATTTTTTTAATTTCCGCAGTCAGGATGAAAGAAAGTTTTTTTTTTACAAATTTCAAAATCTGTCAATTATTGTCCAAATTATTCTTATTTCACATCTAGACATGTGAAATTTATGAACTATGGCAAAAAAGTGAAAAAAAAATTGGGTTTGATTTTTTCGTACTTTTCAGATTTTCTTAGTTTTCATTTAAGGTCCGTGGTCAGAAAAAAAAGACAGATTTTTGAAAAATTTCAAAATCTGTCAATTATTGTCCAAATTATTTTTATTTCACATCTAGACATGTGAAATGTATGAACTATGGCAAAAAAGTGAAAAAAAAATTGGTTTGATTTTTTCGTACTGTTCAGATTTTCTTAGTTTTCATTTAAGGTCCGTGGTCAGGAAAAAAGACAGATTTTTGAAAAATGTAAAAATCTGTCAATTATTGTCCAAATTATTTTTATTTCACATCTAGACATGTGAAATGTATGAACTATGGCAAAAAAAGTGAAAAAAAAATTGGTCTGATTTTTTCGTACTTTTCAGATTTTTTTAGTTTTCGCGGTCAGGATGAGAGAGTTTTTTTTTACAAATTTCAAAATCTGTCAATTATTGTCCAAATTATATTTATATTTCACATCTAGACATGTGAAATGTATGAACTTTGGCAAAAAAGTGAAAAAAAAATTGGTTTGATTTTTTCGTACTTTTCAGATTTTCTTAGTTTTCATTTAAGGTCCGTGGTCAGGAAAAAAGACAGATTTTTGAAAAATTTAAAAATCTGTCAATTATTGTCCAAATTATTTTTATTTCACATCTAGACATGTGAAATGTATGAACTATGGCAAAAAAAGTGAAAAAAAAATTGGTCTGATTTTCTCGTACTTTTCAGATTTTTTTAGTTTTCGCGGTCAGGATGAAAGAAAGTTTTTTTTTTACAAATTTCAAAATCTGTCAATTATTGTCCAAATTATATTTATATTTCACATCTAGACATGTGAAATGTTTGAACTATGCCAAAAAAAGTGAAAGAAATTTGCTTTGATTTTTTTGTACTTTTCAGATTTTCTTAGTTTTCATTTAAGGTCCGTGGTCAGGAAAAAAGACAGATTTTTGAAAAATGTAAAAATCTGTCAATTATTGTCCAAATTATTTTTATCTCATATCTAGACATGTGAAATGTATGAACTATGGCAAAAAAAGTGAAAAAAAAATTGGTCTGATTTTTTCGTACTTTTCAGATTTTTTTAATTTCCGCAGTCAGGATGAAAGAAAGTTTTTTTTTTACAAATTTCAAAATCTGTCAATTATTGTCCAAATTATTCTTATTTCACATCTAGACATGTGAAATGTATGAGCTATGGCAAAAAAGTGAAAAAAAAATTGGTTTGATTTTTTCGTACTTTTCAGATTTTCTTAGTTTTCATTTAAGGTCCGTGGTCAGGAAAAAAGACAGATTTTTGAAAAATTTAAAAATCTGTCAATTATTGTCCAAATTATTTTTATTTCACATCTAGACATGTGAAATGTATGAACTATGGCAAAAAAAGTGAAAAAAAAATTGGTCTGATTTTCTCGTACTTTTCAGATTTTTTTAGTTTTCGCGGTCAGGATGAAAGAAAGTTTTTTTTTTACAAATTTCAAAATCTGTCAATTATTGTCCAAATTATATTTATATTTCACATCTAGACATGTGAAATGTATGAACTATGCCAAAAAAAGTGAAAGAAATTTGCTTTGATTTTTTTGTACTTTTCAGATTTTCTTAGTTTTCATTTAAGGTCCGTGGTCAGGAAAGACAGATTTTTGAAAAATTTCAAAATCTGTCAATTATTGTCCAAATTATTTTTATTTCACATCTAGACATGTGAAATGTATGAACTATGGCAAAAAAGTGAAAAAAAAATTGGTTTGATTTTTTCGTACTGTTCAGATTTTCTTAGTTTTCATTTAAGGTCCGTGGTCAGGAAAAAAGACAGATTTTTGAAAAATGTAAAAATCTGTCAATTATTGTCAAAATTATTTTTATTTCACATCTAGACATGTGAAATGTATGAACTATGGCAAAAAAAGTGAAAAAAAAATTGGTCTGATTTTTTCGTACTTTTCAGATTTTTTTAATTTCCGCAGTCAGGATGAAAGAAAGTTTTTTTTTTACAAATTTCAAAATCTGTCAATTATTGTCCAAATTATTTTTATTTCACATCTAGACATGTGAAATGTATGAACTATGGCAAAAAAAGTGAAAAAAAAATTGGTCTGATTTTTTCGTACTTTTCAGATTTTTTTAGTTTTCGCGGTCAGGATGAGAGAGTTTTTTTTTACAAATTTCAAAATCTGTCAATTATTGTCCAAATTATATTTATATTTCACATCTAGACATGTGAAATGTATGAACTATGCCAAAAAAAGTGAAAGAAATTTGCTTTGATTTTTTTGTACTTTTCAGATTTTCTTAGTTTTCATTTAAGGTCCGTGGTCAGGAAAAAAGACAGATTTTTGAAAAATTTAAAAATCTGTCAATTATTGTCCAAATTATTTTTATCTCATATCTAGACATGTGAAATGTATGAACTATGGCAAAAAAAGTGAAAAAAAAATTGGTCTGATTTTTTCGTACTTTTCAGATTTTTTTAATTTCCGCAGTCAGGATGAAAGAAAGTTTTTTTTTTACAAATTTCAAAATCTGTCAATTATTGTCCAAATTATTCTTATTTCACATCTAGACATGTGAAATGTATGAACTATGGCAAAAAAGTGAAAAAAAAATTGGTTTGATTTTTTCGTACTTTTCAGATTTTCTTAGTTTTCATTTAAGGTCCGTGGTCAGGAAAAAAGACAGATTTTTGAAAAATTTAAAAATCTGTCAATTATTGTCCAAATTATTTTTATTTCACATCTAGACATGTGAAATGTATGAACTATGGCAAAAAAAGTGAAAAAAAAATTGGTCTGATTTTCTCGTACTTTTCAGATTTTTTTAGTTTTCGCGGTCAGGATGAAAGAAAGTTTTTTTTTTACAAATTTCAAAATCTGTCAATTATTGTCCAAATTATATTTATATTTCACATCTAGACATGTGAAATGTATGAACTATGCCAAAAAAAGTGAAAGAAATTTGCTTTGATTTTTTTGTACTTTTCAGATTTTCTTAGTTTTCATTTAAGGTCCGTGGTCAGGAAAGACAGATTTTTGAAAAATTTCAAAATCTGTCAATTATTGTCCAAATTATTTTTATTTCACATCTAGACATGTGAAATGTATGAACTATGGCAAAAAAGTGAAAAAAAAATTGGTTTGATTTTTTCGTACTGTTCAGATTTTCTTAGTTTTCATTTAAGGTCCGTGGTCAGGAAAAAAGACAGATTTTTGAAAAATGTAAAAATCTGTCAATTATTGTCAAAATTATTTTTATTTCACATCTAGACATGTGAAATGTATGAACTATGGCAAAAAAAGTGAAAAAAAAATTGGTCTGATTTTTTCGTACTTTTCAGATTTTTTTAATTTCCGCAGTCAGGATGAAAGAAAGTTTTTTTTTTACAAATTTCAAAATCTGTCAATTATTGTCCAAATTATTTTTATTTCACATCTAGACATGTGAAATGTATGAACTATGGCAAAAAAAGTGAAAAAAAAATTGGTCTGATTTTTTCGTACTTTTCAGATTTTTTTAGTTTTCGCGGTCAGGATGAGAGAGTTTTTTTTTACAAATTTCAAAATCTGTCAATTATTGTCCAAATTATATTTATATTTCACATCTAGACATGTGAAATGTATGAACTATGCCAAAAAAAGTGAAAGAAATTTGGTTTGATATTTTCGTACTTTTCAGATTTTCTTAGTTTTCATTTAATGTCCGTGGTCAGGAAAAAAGACAGATTTTTGAAAAATTTCAAAATCTGTCAATTATTGTCAAAATTATTTTTATTTCACATCTAGACATGTGAAATGTATGAACTATGGCAAAAAAAGTGAAAAAAAAATTGGTCTGATTTTCTCGTACTTTTCAGATTTTTTTAGTTTTCGCGGTCAGGATGAAAGAAAGTTTTTTTTTTACAAATTTCAAAATCTGTCAATTATTGTCCAAATTATATTTATATTTCACATCTAGACATGTGAAATGTATGAACTATGCTAAAAAAAGTGAAAGAAATTTGCTTTGATTTTTTTGTACTTTTCAGATTTTCTTAGTTTTCATTTAAGGTCCGTGGTCAGGAAAAAAGACAGATTTTTGAAAAATGTAAAAATCTGTCAATTATTGTCCAAATTATTTTTATCTCATATCTAGACATGTGAAATGTATGAACTATGGCAAAAAAAGTGAAAAAAAAATTGGTCTGATTTTTTCGTACTTTTCAGATTTTCTTAGTTTTCATTTAAGGTCCGTGGTCAGGAAAAAAGACAGATTTTTGAAAAATGTAAAAATCTGTCAATTATTGTCCAAATTATTTTTATTTCACATCTAGACATGTGAAATGTATGAACTATGGCAAAAAAAGTGAAAAAAAAATTGGTCTGATTTTTTCGTACTTTTCAGATTTTTTTAGTTTTCGCGGTCAGGATGAGAGAGTTTTTTTTTACAAATTTCAAAATCTGTCAATTATTGTCCAAATTATATTTATATTTCACATCTAGACATGTGAAATGTATGAACTTTGGCAAAAAAGTGAAAAAAAAATTGGTTTGATTTTTTCGTACTTTTCAGATTTTCTTAGTTTTCATTTAAGGTCCGTGGTCAGGAAAAAAGACAGATTTTTGAAAAATTTAAAAATCTGTCAATTATTGTCCAAATTATTTTTATTTCACATCTAGACATGTGAAATGTATGAACTATGGCAAAAAAAGTGAAAAAAAAATTGGTCTGATTTTCTCGTACTTTTCAGATTTTTTTAGTTTTCGCGGTCAGGATGAAAGAAAGTTTTTTTTTTACAAATTTCAAAATCTGTCAATTATTGTCCAAATTATATTTATATTTCACATCTAGACATGTGAAATGTTTGAACTATGCCAAAAAAAGTGAAAGAAATTTGCTTTGATTTTTTTGTACTTTTCAGATTTTCTTAGTTTTCATTTAAGGTCCGTGGTCAGGAAAAAAGACAGATTTTTGAAAAATGTAAAAATCTGTCAATTATTGTCCAAATTATTTTTATCTCATATCTAGACATGTGAAATGTATGAACTATGGCAAAAAAAGTGAAAAAAAAATTGGTCTGATTTTTTCGTACTTTTCAGATTTTTTTAATTTCCGCAGTCAGGATGAAAGAAAGTTTTTTTTTTACAAATTTCAAAATCTGTCAATTATTGTCCAAATTATTCTTATTTCACATCTAGACATGTGAAATGTATGAGCTATGGCAAAAAAGTGAAAAAAAAATTGGTTTGATTTTTTCGTACTTTTCAGATTTTCTTAGTTTTCATTTAAGGTCCGTGGTCAGGAAAAAAGACAGATTTTTGAAAAATTTAAAAATCTGTCAATTATTGTCCAAATTATTTTTATTTCACATCTAGACATGTGAAATGTATGAACTATGGCAAAAAAAGTGAAAAAAAAATTGGTCTGATTTTCTCGTACTTTTCAGATTTTTTTAGTTTTCGCGGTCAGGATGAAAGAAAGTTTTTTTTTTACAAATTTCAAAATCTGTCAATTATTGTCCAAATTATATTTATATTTCACATCTAGACATGTGAAATGTATGAACTATGCCAAAAAAAGTGAAAGAAATTTGCTTTGATTTTTTTGTACTTTTCAGATTTTCTTAGTTTTCATTTAAGGTCCGTGGTCAGGAAAGACAGATTTTTGAAAAATTTCAAAATCTGTCAATTATTGTCCAAATTATTTTTATTTCACATCTAGACATGTGAAATGTATGAACTATGGCAAAAAAGTGAAAAAAAAATTGGTTTGATTTTTTCGTACTGTTCAGATTTTCTTAGTTTTCATTTAAGGTCCGTGGTCAGGAAAAAAGACAGATTTTTGAAAAATGTAAAAATCTGTCAATTATTGTCAAAATTATTTTTATTTCACATCTAGACATGTGAAATGTATGAACTATGGCAAAAAAAGTGAAAAAAAAATTGGTCTGATTTTTTCGTACTTTTCAGATTTTTTTAATTTCCGCAGTCAGGATGAAAGAAAGTTTTTTTTTTACAAATTTCAAAATCTGTCAATTATTGTCCAAATTATTTTTATTTCACATCTAGACATGTGAAATGTATGAACTATGGCAAAAAAAGTGAAAAAAAAATTGGTCTGATTTTTTCGTACTTTTCAGATTTTTTTAGTTTTCGCGGTCAGGATGAGAGAGTTTTTTTTTACAAATTTCAAAATCTGTCAATTATTGTCCAAATTATATTTATATTTCACATCTAGACATGTGAAATGTATGAACTATGCCAAAAAAAGTGAAAGAAATTTGGTTTGATATTTTCGTACTTTTCAGATTTTCTTAGTTTTCATTTAATGTCCGTGGTCAGGAAAAAAGACAGATTTTTGAAAAATTTCAAAATCTGTCAATTATTGTCAAAATTATTTTTATTTCACATCTAGACATGTGAAATGTATGAACTATGGCAAAAAAAGTGAAAAAAAAATTGGTCTGATTTTTTCGTACTTTTCAGATTTTTTTAGTTTTCGCGGTCAGGATGAGAGAGGTTTTTTTTACAAATTTCAAAATCTGTCAATTATTGTCCAAATTATATTTATATTTCACATCTAGACATGTGAAATGTATGAACTATGCCAAAAAAAGTGAAAGAAATTTGGTTTGATTTTTTCGTACTTTTCAGATTTTCTTAGTTTTCATTTAATGTCCGTGGTCAGGAAAAAAGACAGATTTTTGAAAAATTTCAAAATCTGTCAATTATTGTCAAAATTATTTTTATTTCACATCTAGACATGTGAAATGTATGAACTATGGCAAAAAAAGTGAAAAAAAAATTGGTCTGATTTTCTCGTACTTTTCAGATTTTTTTAGTTTTCGCGGTCAGGATGAAAGAAAGTTTTTTTTTTACAAATTTCAAAATCTGTCAATTATTGTCCAAATTATATTTATATTTCACATCTAGACATGTGAAATGTATGAACTATGCTAAAAAAAGTGAAAGAAATTTGCTTTGATTTTTTTGTACTTTTCAGATTTTCTTAGTTTTCATTTAAGGTCCGTGGTCAGGAAAAAAGACAGATTTTTGAAAAATGTAAAAATCTGTCAATTATTGTCCAAATTATTTTTATCTCATATCTAGACATGTGAAATGTATGAACTATGGCAAAAAAAGTGAAAAAAAAATTGGTCTGATTTTTTCGTACTTTTCAGATTTTCTTAGTTTTCATTTAAGGTCCGTGGTCAGGAAAAAAGACAGATTTTTGAAAAATGTAAAAATCTGTCAATTATTGTCCAAATTATTTTTATTTCACATCTAGACATGTGAAATGTATGAACTATGGCAAAAAAAGTGAAAAAAAAATTGGTCTGATTTTTTCGTACTTTTCAGATTTTTTTAGTTTTCGCGGTCAGGATGAGAGAGTTTTTTTTTACAAATTTCAAAATCTGTCAATTATTGTCCAAATTATATTTATATTTCACATCTAGACATGTGAAATGTATGAACTTTGGCAAAAAAGTGAAAAAAAAATTGGTTTGATTTTTTCGTACTTTTCAGATTTTCTTAGTTTTCATTTAAGGTCCGTGGTCAGGAAAAAAGACAGATTTTTGAAAAATTTAAAAATCTGTCAATTATTGTCCAAATTATTTTTATTTCACATCTAGACATGTGAAATGTATGAACTATGGCAAAAAAAGTGAAAAAAAAATTGGTCTGATTTTCTCGTACTTTTCAGATTTTTTTAGTTTTCGCGGTCAGGATGAAAGAAAGTTTTTTTTTTACAAATTTCAAAATCTGTCAATTATTGTCCAAATTATATTTATATTTCACATCTAGACATGTGAAATGTTTGAACTATGCCAAAAAAAGTGAAAGAAATTTGCTTTGATTTTTTTGTACTTTTCAGATTTTCTTAGTTTTCATTTAAGGTCCGTGGTCAGGAAAAAAGACAGATTTTTGAAAAATGTAAAAATCTGTCAATTATTGTCCAAATTATTTTTATCTCATATCTAGACATGTGAAATGTATGAACTATGGCAAAAAAAGTGAAAAAAAAATTGGTCTGATTTTTTCGTACTTTTCAGATTTTTTTAATTTCCGCAGTCAGGATGAAAGAAAGTTTTTTTTTTACAAATTTCAAAATCTGTCAATTATTGTCCAAATTATTCTTATTTCACATCTAGACATGTGAAATGTATGAGCTATGGCAAAAAAGTGAAAAAAAAATTGGTTTGATTTTTTCGTACTTTTCAGATTTTCTTAGTTTTCATTTAAGGTCCGTGGTCAGGAAAAAAGACAGATTTTTGAAAAATTTAAAAATCTGTCAATTATTGTCCAAATTATTTTTATTTCACATCTAGACATGTGAAATGTATGAACTATGGCAAAAAAAGTGAAAAAAAAATTGGTCTGATTTTCTCGTACTTTTCAGATTTTTTTAGTTTTCGCGGTCAGGATGAAAGAAAGTTTTTTTTTTACAAATTTCAAAATCTGTCAATTATTGTCCAAATTATATTTATATTTCACATCTAGACATGTGAAATGTATGAACTATGCCAAAAAAAGTGAAAGAAATTTGCTTTGATTTTTTTGTACTTTTCAGATTTTCTTAGTTTTCATTTAAGGTCCGTGGTCAGGAAAGACAGATTTTTGAAAAATTTCAAAATCTGTCAATTATTGTCCAAATTATTTTTATTTCACATCTAGACATGTGAAATGTATGAACTATGGCAAAAAAGTGAAAAAAAAATTGGTTTGATTTTTTCGTACTGTTCAGATTTTCTTAGTTTTCATTTAAGGTCCGTGGTCAGGAAAAAAGACAGATTTTTGAAAAATGTAAAAATCTGTCAATTATTGTCAAAATTATTTTTATTTCACATCTAGACATGTGAAATGTATGAACTATGGCAAAAAAAGTGAAAAAAAAATTGGTCTGATTTTTTCGTACTTTTCAGATTTTTTTAATTTCCGCAGTCAGGATGAAAGAAAGTTTTTTTTTTACAAATTTCAAAATCTGTCAATTATTGTCCAAATTATTTTTATTTCACATCTAGACATGTGAAATGTATGAACTATGGCAAAAAAAGTGAAAAAAAAATTGGTCTGATTTTTTCGTACTTTTCAGATTTTTTTAGTTTTCGCGGTCAGGATGAGAGAGTTTTTTTTTACAAATTTCAAAATCTGTCAATTATTGTCCAAATTATATTTATATTTCACATCTAGACATGTGAAATGTATGAACTATGCCAAAAAAAGTGAAAGAAATTTGGTTTGATATTTTCGTACTTTTCAGATTTTCTTAGTTTTCATTTAATGTCCGTGGTCAGGAAAAAAGACAGATTTTTGAAAAATTTCAAAATCTGTCAATTATTGTCAAAATTATTTTTATTTCACATCTAGACATGTGAAATGTATGAACTATGGCAAAAAAAGTGAAAAAAAAATTGGTCTGATTTTCTCGTACTTTTCAGATTTTTTTAGTTTTCGCGGTCAGGATGAAAGAAAGTTTTTTTTTTACAAATTTCAAAATCTGTCAATTATTGTCCAAATTATATTTATATTTCACATCTAGACATGTGAAATGTATGAACTATGCCAAAAAAAGTGAAAGAAATTTGCTTTGATTTTTTTGTACTTTTCAGATTTTCTTAGTTTTCATTTAAGGTCCGTGGTCAGGAAAAAAGACAGATTTTTGAAAAATTTAAAAATCTGTCAATTATTGTCCAAATTATTTTTATCTCATATCTAGACATGTGAAATGTATGAACTATGGCAAAAAAAGTGAAAAAAAAATTGGTCTGATTTTTTCGTACTTTTCAGATTTTTTTAATTTCCGCAGTCAGGATGAAAGAAAGTTTTTTTTTTACAAATTTCAAAATCTGTCAATTATTGTCCAAATTATTCTTATTTCACATCTAGACATGTGAAATGTATGAACTATGGCAAAAAAGTGAAAAAAAAATTGGTTTGATTTTTTCGTACTTTTCAGATTTTCTTAGTTTTCATTTAAGGTCCGTGGTCAGGAAAAAAGACAGATTTTTGAAAAATTTAAAAATCTGTCAATTATTGTCCAAATTATTTTTATTTCACATCTAGACATGTGAAATGTATGAACTATGGCAAAAAAAGTGAAAAAAAAATTGGTCTGATTTTCTCGTACTTTTCAGATTTTTTTAGTTTTCGCGGTCAGGATGAAAGAAAGTTTTTTTTTTACAAATTTCAAAATCTGTCAATTATTGTCCAAATTATATTTATATTTCACATCTAGACATGTGAAATGTATGAACTATGCCAAAAAAAGTGAAAGAAATTTGCTTTGATTTTTTTGTACTTTTCAGATTTTCTTAGTTTTCATTTAAGGTCCGTGGTCAGGAAAAAAGACAGATTTTTGAAAAATGTAAAAATCTGTCAATTATTGTCCAAATTATTTTTATTTCACATCTAGACATGTGAAATGTATGAACTATGGCAAAAAAGTGAAAAAAAAATTGGTTTGATTTTTTCGTACTGTTCAGATTTTCTTAGTTTTCATTTAAGGTCCGTGGTCAGGAAAAAAGACAGATTTTTGAAAAATGTAAAAATCTGTCAATTATTGTCAAAATTATTTTTATTTCACATCTAGACATGTGAAATGTATGAACTATGGCAAAAAAAGTGAAAAAAAAATTGGTCTGATTTTTTCGTACTTTTCAGATTTTTTTAATTTCCGCAGTCAGGATGAAAGAAAGTTTTTTTTTTACAAATTTCAAAATCTGTCAATTATTGTCCAAATTATTTTTATTTCACATCTAGACATGTGAAATGTATGAACTATGGCAAAAAAAGTGAAAAAAAAATTGGTCTGATTTTTTCGTACTTTTCAGATTTTTTTAGTTTTCGCGGTCAGGATGAGAGAGTTTTTTTTTACAAATTTCAAAATCTGTCAATTATTGTCCAAATTATATTTATATTTCACATCTAGACATGTGAAATGTATGAACTATGCCAAAAAAAGTGAAAGAAATTTGGTTTGATTTTTTCTTACTTTTCAGATTTTCTTAGTTTTCATTTAATGTCCGTGGTCAGGAAAAAAGACAGATTTTTGAAAAATTTAAAAATCTGTCAATTATTGTCCAAATTATTTTTATTTCACATCTAGACATGTGAAATGTATGAACTATGGCAAAAAAAGTGAAAAAAAAATTGGTCTGATTTTTTCGTACTTTTCAGATTTTTTTAATTTTCGTGGTCAGGATGAGAGAAAGTTTTTTTTTTTTTAAATTTAAAAATCTGTCAGATGTTTTCCAAATTATTTTTTATTTCATTTCTAGATTTGTGAAATGCATGAACTGAAATCTCATTGGCCCCTGACTGGCCCCTGTACCGTCAATCATCAATAAGTGTCAAACTTGTTGAGAACGACGATCAGAGATGCAATTTCCAAACAACTGGTGGCAGTAATGCACCTATGAAGCCTGAAAGCTAAAGCACACAGTGAATTGTTTACTGTGTGCTTTAACTGTGAACTGTGAAGGAAAGAATACATTTGGCTAATGTGAAGAAAGGATATATTTGGCTAACGAAAGTATCAGCTAGAATTCTAACATGAATGGCAGCCTTTCATCCTCCACAAAAGTTTCTTGGTGAGTCACAAATCTCTATGTTGGTTATCATCATTATGTTAAAGGGCCGTTATTCTTTGCTATACCAATATGTTAAGTTTTTCAATTAAATTACGAAGCAGCAGCAAGCTTGCAGTGAAATGAACAAATGACCCATTTGTTAGTCTTCAAATTAGAATCAGGCTTTTCTAACTGGAAACAAGACGGTGGCTTCAAAGACCATTCCAAATCAAACCATTGTAAAAATAGTTGTTGAAAAAATTGTGTAAATATGATGTAGTTGTTGCTCATGCTTATGTGTGTGGACTGTGCGTGTGTGTTTGTTTTAATGTAACATCGTGCCAATCATGTGTTGTGAACTTGCCGCTGGAGCAAGATTGGTGTCGTGAAGCCTTGCGCACGCACATTTCTGCCAAATAGGATGCCCGATGAGTGCCCAAAAAGCGTTGCAATATGGCCGTTGAGTGGAGGGACTTGCCTAAAAGGACTTTGGGTATACTTCGTATAGTCCTGCATATCATGTAGACTACGTGCCTCATTTGCTCAGCCGTTGCCAAGCTCAGTGATGAGCTCTCAGTCTGGAAGAGCACATTCTCAGCCATGTTTTTGCCATCCCACACATAAGAATATTCTTAGAACCAATACTGGAGTGTACTTGCTTATATTGTTCATGCACTGATTGGTAATGGAATAGAGAATTACTTTTCTGTTTAATAGGAACATACTGGGCAAAACACTCTTTACCTGCCTCATTCTGACCTAGACAGATTTGAACTGGCTCAACATAGTTGAAGCTGTTCTTGAAAACTGTTTTCTAACTTAACTCTAACTTTTCATAACTTAAAATGGTTGGCAGATACCTCAGACTTATTTGCTGGTTTACTGTGTCTATTTCTCGATGCTTTGTACAATATCTAAGCAAGAAAAGCAATGAGGATGCATTTGAACCACTAGGATCTGGAAAGAAATAAGATACTTGTGGTGTATCTAACGCTTGCAGATTTAATGCCACATTGTTAAAATACAATGCAGTCCAGCACTGATCAAATGCAACTTGTTCTTCTCTGAGCACGATTTTAAGTATTTTGGTCAAGACTTGGTTATGAGCACCCTCGTCAATGACCTTAAAGATCTTGAGCTCAATGGTGTTACTCTGTCTGATGGAAAGGTCTTCAAGGGAACTCTGTGTGCCATTGCAGGTGACAATCTGGGCTCACATAGCATAGAAGGCTTTGTGGAGAACTTCAGCAGGAGTTCACACTTCTGCAGATATTGTGATAGCAGAGAAGCGTTCCATGCAGATCCTCTTATCCAGGTCACAAAACGCACAGTGCAGTCATACAGTCATACAATGAGCAGTGAAGGGCAGTGTACATCTTGTGGAGGTGTTTGACTCTGTGTTTAATACGCTCAAATACTTCCATGTATGTCAGTCAGGGTTGCCTCCATGGGTTGCCTTGGCCACGATCTTTTTGAAGGCTAAAATGTTTAGCTATCTTTAGCTATTCGACGAATAAATCAGTTCAAGTAGGGATGCTAATGACAAACCGTGTGAGGTTAATCCAGAGGGTGGGAAACTTGGGGGACATGCTGTGCAGAATTAGTATTTTCTGAGAATGTTGCCTGTTTTGATCGGAGACAAAGTAAAAAATCCAGGTGACAACCAAAGTATGGCAATTGGTTTTGCAACCAAGAGAAGTTGTGGCCCTCAGTTGTGCACCTGCAATTTTAAATGGCCAGATAGCATACCTAAGAGTTCTGATTGATGAATCTAAACCTTTCCGAATCTAAACCTTTCCTGACAACCGACTAAAGTCATTATCCTGACCGCATTGTCCAATTTGGGCCACTTATTCGCCTATGGACTTTAAGATTTGAGAGCAAATACACATATTTTAAGCAGTGTTTGAGAAAATTTGGCAACTTTAAGAATCCATGTTCTACTCTTGCAGAGAGACATTAGGCCTTTCTGAGTGCTGGTACCTTCATGTGTTTCCGTGGAGAGCGGCACACAGTTTTTCTCAGATGACTACAATGATGTAATCAGAGAGGCAGTTGCACATCATAATTTTGAGTCCACAAATACTCTGATATTCCAATGAAGTGACTTTGAAGGGGAAAGAACATGCTCATCGTGATTGATGATGATGAGGGGAAAAATCAAGGTGGTTCCTTTTCATAAGGATTCAGCAGTATATTTTATTGCTGAAAAGTATCATTACCTGCTGCACGTTGAGACAACTCTCAGTCTTCTTGCAAGTCCTCACCTGATACTGCCTGGTATACATACATTTCATTTATATTCATTGATAGGCACTATATATATCATATTGGCCATTTATCTCGAGTTTACAAACGTTTTCACAAGGTAACATGCATTCCCATGTTGCTATGACTTGAAGGCCGTGAGGGCCGTGTAATCTCTGACGGCATCACACCAACATTTGCAACGGGACTTGCAGCTGTGTTTGCAATCTACTACATATTCAACCTATCAAGATGAAGCAGCCTACATTCTTGAATAAATTCAGAGGTAAACCCCTTTTATTCCTTGTCATTATTATATGGATATATCCAAATTAATGTGTTTGTATTTTTTGCATAAAATGGTATAATTGACAGCAGTGGCGGTTCTAGGATTTTTCTGAGACAGGGGTCACAAAGGGGCCACATCATACACTGAGGGGCTAAGAACCCGTCAACATCCATACACAGAAAATCCCTTGTTCAGTAAGGCAGAGGCACGTAGTCTACGTGATATGCAGGACTATACGCAGTATACCCAAAGTCCTTTTAGGCAAGTCCCTCCACTCAACGGCCATATTGCAACACGACACCAATCTTGCTCCAGCGGCAAGTTCGAAACACATGATTGGCACGATGTCTTCACATCACACCACATGATTGGCTCGATGTATTCACATTGTCGAAGTTTTGCCGAGGAAGGGGTGGGATATCTGTAGACAACGGCCATATTGGCGTTACAAACTAGCCCCATGCATTCTATGGAGGATTTTTTGAGTGCTGTGTCTCCGCATTAGAAAGTCTCTTGTATACCCACTTAAAAAGCATCACCATCTCAGTATACCCACTTCAAACAGACAAGGATAGGTATTAATATTTGGGTTTGATCACAGTTTACCCACTACAGCTAACTAGACTACATAACAGCAGTAAGGTGCATACATTTCACCAGTCTTTACCTTGTTCAAACACTTGAATGATAAATGCTAAAATAAAAAGCCAATACAATTCTTAACAATTTTCCCATTTATTTATAATTTGCATTGAAAGCACAATATAAAACTAAAATATATTAGACACTTATACATTTTTAAACAGAAATCATACATCATCATACACACATTTTTCGTTCAATTAAACAAGTTTTACTTTAACTCTTTCCCCTTTTGTTGATAAGAGAAAACACTTTCACTGCCAGTTTGCGTACATTAAAACAAACACACACGGAGACACACACATAGCATGAGGCACAACTACACCATATTTACACAATTCTTTCAACGACTATTTTTACAATGGTTTGATTTGGAATGGTCTTTGAAGCCACCGTCTTGCTTCCAGTTAGAAAAGCCTGATTCTGATTTGAAGACTGACGATGGGTCATTTGAAAGTGATACCATTTGAAGTCTTTGTATCAGAAGTCATTGAGTGGCCTCTTCCTATTTCCGTGTTGCATCTTGCGGAATACCAGTTTAGGAGAGGTTGTACAAACGATAAAACGCTTACCATCGATTCTTCAAGTTAGAATTCTAGCTAGCCAAATGTATCCTTTCTTCATATTAGCAGACACATTAGCCAAAAAATGTATTCTTTCCTTTACAGTTCACTGTGTGCTTTAGCTTTCAGGCTTCTGTGGGCTGCAAGCGAGGTGTACTTGCACATTCCACTCATTTTCACAAATATGCACTAAGGCAAAAGGCATTTGTGCGGTATACATAATTAAAAACTGACTTTAACGGTTGTGAAACACTTTGATATGTCAAACGTGCAGACGTTTTGCAATAATATAAATAAGTAATAACATTATTTTTATAATATTACTGTTTCCATTACAGCTTTATAAACTGTCAAATGGTTTGGGACAACAAAATGCGCATTCTCAATGTAACGAGATGGCCCGGCAGTGTGAATGATGCACATATTTTCAACAGCAGCCTATGAACCACACCAAGCAAGCGACAAAATAGTCACCACAATTGGTAATCGACTTTTCCCTCAGTCACAAGGCCTTGGAGGACTGTATTAGCATCTTGATCCTGATGCTGCTGATCTAGCAGGCAGGGGGTGTATTTCGCAAAGCCATTATTGCTTAAGTGGTAACCATTTCCGTTGACTGAATATAAGGGAATTTACCTTATATGTTCCCTATAGTACCACTTACAACCACGTTTTTCCTCCATTGTACTACAACTGGAAAGCTTATTCACATGCCAGGTTACGCTTTAACCCTTTCGTGCCCGTGCCGAACATTCCATTTTTGGTGCTGGATGACCTCCTTAAACAAAAAACCTTATTTCTTGAGTATAATACATACCATCAATGGGATATACATACCATTGTAATCAGAAGGGTCAGTTCTATCAAATGATGGTTGGTAATGTTGATATAGTAATGAACAGTCTTTGAAAATCCTCTCCAAATGTATACCGAAATTTGTTAAAATAGAATTTCATTCATAGAATTCGCATTCTCTTTCTCACCAAAAACATAAAAGTATGCATAAAAACTAATAATGAAGTCAGACACAATGGTTTAGATGTATTTGGTCCATAAGAATAAACCATTTATTTGTATATAAGCAAATGCTACAGTCAACAATAATGATATATAAAAGAAAAACATGTACCTTACCAGTAATACAGGAAGTAAGTATACTGTATATTTATTGAAGATCAATTCAGAAGAGACATAGAATACATTTGATTCAGATACAACTTCCTTATATAAATTAGTGTAATATGAAAATGATATACATCTATAAAATGTATTATTTATGAAAAGCTAGGAATACAATCAACTTCAACATCATTCGATTACATAGAACAAGCCTGTTGAGAATAAACACATACACACATATAAACACAAACTCACACACACACACACACACACAAAGAGGAGGATAGGGAAAGGTGGGGTGGGGAACCTGAAGGTTAAACACAGAGGACCTATGACTCATAACGAAACGCATCCCCTTCTGTAGAATGCCAAATCTGACAGCAATTTTGTTTACCAAAAAAGCAGTCACATACCGCAAAACTCCAGGCCATACAAGCTACTTTAGTGTTATTATGTATTGTTTTTATAACAAAGCCAACAATTTTTCTTTGGCTCCTGCTGTACAGGAATATGTACTTGTTGAAAAGATGACAGAGTAGTAGTTGGAGCAGCTGAAGGCGAGGCTTAAATTTTGACGGAAATGCCTGCCAGCTGTTGTGATAGATTTTCGCCAAAATCTTTCTGGCTGTAGCTACCAAACCTAGGTTCAACACCAGATTCTGCATTGCAAAACTTGAAATAATAAGAAACTACTGAAACAGCAATGTCAATGGAGAAAAAGTGTACACAATATGTTTTTCTCATTTGGTCAACGCTCCCTGATCCCTTCAGAGACTTGGTTCCCCAGTAGCAATGGATATTAGGGAGGGAGTTCTGTGTAGGTCTTGTCATCCTCCATCTGAAACAACAGTAAAATCATACAAATGTAATACATTTATTAATTAAAAAAATAAAATCACAAAACTACAGATGTGTGCATGTGTGCACATACATACACAAGGAGAGGTAGCCTAAACTATTGAAGCATTTTGAGTAACTCAAAAATATTTAGAAGTATGAAAAGTCATTTTATTACACATGGGTTTAGCTACCCTAAATCTGATTGCCTGGCTGGCATTAAGATAAAGACAGATTACATTTCAGCTAGTAACTAACTGCTTAAATGCAATAATGACATTTCTGACATAATATGTGATTTCACATCATGTTTTCTATAAAACTACATATTGAGAAGAGTAGAATATCAAGTCATGCCATCTTAGAAAATGTTGAGACAAGCACGTCTGATGTTTGACATTTAGAAGCAAGGTAAAACAGTTCACTACAAACTGCCTAGCGAGGTACCAACCCGATGAGAGGCAATACGTTAATTAGCACTACATTTCTGATAGAATCCGTGATTTCACATCTTGTTTTCTACAACTACATATTGAGAGGAGTAAAAATATCGCTCAACTTATTTCATGTAAGAGAACGTAACTTAGAAACGCGGCGCCCATTGATTTATTCAGCTTTGGTATCCTATACTGACTTGCCAATATAATGCTTACCTAACAAGCAAATTGGTACTAGAAAACAAACTTAGTTATATACTAACAGGTTTTTAAATGAAATTGTCAAATGAAAAAAACTGATATAAAAAGCAAACGAGAATACTGCAAGCAGTTCAGAGTAATGCAGCTAGCTAAAGTTATACATGACGATGCACTTAGCCCCCGCTATGCCATAATGTTGACGCTGATGAGAAAGCATATTACTATCAAATAACATGATTTTATGACTACAAATTAAGATTAACCATAACTAGAAACGATGTAAAATATATATTACCTCAGTTTATCCAGCTGTGTGGTTTCCAGTCGAGGTAAACTCCAACGAAGTGCAGGTGGCATCTAGCGGTCCATGTTAAAATGTACGACTGAAGTGAAAAGTTTTTTTCACGACTTATGTTGTCAGCATTACGGGGAAGATTTCAGAAATAAAATCAGTCATTGGACAGCTTAGATATTAGATGATTGGTCATCGTTAAAATTTTAACGAAATTAGAACGGTCGGGCTTGTAAGAGTTAATGTATGCCAGAAAGAAGGCAGAAAGGCCAAGAGTAGAGAGTAGGCCAAGTAGGCCTTTTGTAGCCTATGTAGACAACACAAACGTTATAGCTCAACTTCTGTATGCTGTTTTTCCGTATTCTTGTTTTAACAAGACTTTGGTTGTATGGTCCATTTCGTAAGAGTAACCTATTCATGGCTTTCATGAATTCCATTATAGGAGTATTAATTAAGCACCATACATTCTAATGAAAGACAAACTATGATAGCATACCGTGATAGTGTTTACTTAGGCTACATAAGAAGCAACAGCGTCGAATGAAAACGTAGGATGGCCTATTTGATACACAAACAAGCGGTTTACAACGTTAACAAATGGGTTAAATAAAAACAGGAGCATATTTGTTAGCTTTAACTCAAAATGGTAGAAGCTATAACATACAATATAATAAATCAATGCAGTCTGCATTCATAATTCTAGATGCTTGATTTTATACAAAGTGACCTGATGTACTAGAACCAGAGCGTCAATATCTGTACGTTAACGTCTGTAATTACGTTAACTTTCCAGTTAATGCGAGACACGGCAGGTGAAAACATCGTTTTTTCATGCACTGGTCAATTTTAAGATTTTTGGCTAATTTGTTACCATGGCATGTATTTTTTGACACTACAACAACAAAGTCTGATTTACACATTTAGGTGTTTATTTCATTACCTTTTGTCTACTCTACTTTAGGAAAAAATCCTATCTAAAGATAGGAATTTGGCCATTACAGAATCATCCTAACTCAAGAATTTCCTAACTTAGGAATCCTAACTTAGGATGGCACATCCTAAGTTGCAAAATTTTGCTAATGCAAAATAACTGCCAAAACTGACTGCAACAGTATTGCAACAGTACTGCAACAGAACATGACTGTTAGGGACATCATAACGTTTTTTTTTTTACAAAATTAGTTAATTAAGTGAAAACTTAAAGATGTAGGCCTATAAGCTATGTGTTTTAATCATTTACAACATTTATAACAAATAAATATTAATCTTTATTACAGAATATTACACTATTATTTATTATTATAATTATGTTTTTTGTTTTTCATCCTATACAGCAAATAAATAAATATTGACACACTCTCTTGCATCCTACATAGGCCTAACCCAAGGCCTATTTCTCTGATATTATGGTTTGTCCATCTTGAGCAACCAACTGTAAAAGATTCTTTAGAATACCATCTTTGTAATCTGACATTCTAATCATAGATAAAGGCAGTCTCGTACACATTTTAATCATAGAAACAGGCATGACTGGACGATTGCCAATTTAAAAATCTAACTGTTACAGATAACAGTTAAGATAAGATAGGTCTGAGATAAGATAGGACACAGCCATGAGTTTAGGAAGTGCTTCTATAATAGGAATATAGGATTTTTCCTATCTTTGAAACTTAATTTAAGATAGGATAAGGGCAAAGATATTTTTCTGTAATGAGGCCCCTGAAATGATCGCACGTGTGATTCAGAGAAAACGAACTTACGCACAAAAAAACGTATTTACACCACCCTTCCAGATGTGCCCATTATAAATCACAAATGAACGTCAACTTGTGTGCAGCCGGATGGTTTTAGGTCTCCACCTTGTGTTTACACCCCCTCATCAATATCATTAGCATATATTTTAATGAAATCAATGGCCTAAAATATTTAGCTTATGTAAAATTATATATTCCAGCAAAGCTTTGCATCCATGTTCATTGTCCTCTGCTTGCTTTCATTCCTTCTGCTTGCAGTAATGTCAATAATCAACATTTCGTATGTTTGTAAATATATGTATGTTTCGTATGTTTGTAGAAAAAGTAGCCTAGTAGCCTAGTTCGCCGGTCATTTTTCATTCATTCTGCATATCTTTGCTATAATTTTCTTTCAATAATGTTCAATGGCTTAAACATTGTCCTTTATTGTTTGCTTTAGGCTTACATTTATATTTTATCCTACATTATTCTGATCTTGGGCACTGCCGGTCAAAAAAAGCAAACAGGTGCGCACTCTACTTTCAGAGGATAACTTTCGTCCCTTGGTTGTGTAGGCTATATTATGATATAAAATATGTATAGTTTACAGTCAAATATTACCTTTCTGTTACGAAGCTGGGAGTAGGCCTATGAGCGCAAAATTAGGATGTAGTGGAGGCTAAACGCGAGTAAACGCAGTTTATTCCACCTCTGAAATTTCAGAAATAGAGTTTAGGCCTTAACCACCTCTTATTAGAGTTTATCCACCTCTCAAAAACGTTTATTCACTTTTAACATTCAAAACTGTATGATCAAATTACTATCCTATATTTCCAATACTGCACAATAACCTCCAACATTATCAAACTGTTCGAATGCCTTTTTGAATGCCTAAACGGGCAATTGGACATTTAATGGTCAATATTAGATTGGTGAGAACACTTAATACTAGATCACCTGTAAGAATTTTGTCAACTCAACGTATGTACTCCCAATCATCCGTAAATTGATCTAAAGTGCATTTTACTCCGGACAATTCCTTGGACCATTCTTAGTATATTGATAACCAACTCCGCTATTAGTTTTAACAGCTAATAGCATAGTTGGTTATCAGAAACTTTTTTTCTAGATATTACGATGTACTTATAGGATGTACTACAACTGGAAAGCTTGATTCATGTGCCAGGCTGTGCTTTAATTTATAGGCCAGAATAATGCAGAAATTAGTAGTAGTAGTAGTAGGCCAAGTAAACATAGTCTATGTTATACCTCAAGTTTTGTAGTGTGGCAGACTTTGGGCATACGGTCCTTTTCTTAACAGTATCATATTCATGACTATCATCAGGTTTAAATACATCCTTTCCCACAGGTGTATTTAATCGACCCAGAGCCATAGTATTCGTACCGTCTGGTTAACGTTAACATTAGTTAAAACGCTGCTGAGCACATGCTTATCTGGGAGCTACGATAGGTTTGGTTGTGGTTAGCTAACGTTATCGAAATCTACAGCTAACCAGTCACTTTAAAGTTGACGTTTATTAAATGGGTTTCCTTACATAATGAATACCGATAGGGTAGCAAAGTACTAACGTTAACCATTTCCCTAACGCTAGTTTGGCTTACCTAACATTTCACAAAACATAATGTTTGACGAGATTAATGAGTCAATACCAAAAACCTGTCTGTATTAGAAATGTGCCTCTGAAGGAGAGTTTTACGTGCAAGTAAAATGGGAATCATGGCAGGCTGGTCAGACCATAAAGTTAAGAAGGGTCACAGCTCCAGATTGCAGCGGTTTATCGCTTTCAGCTGCAGGTCACGTCATAATGCAAAAGGTTGCCGCCATGGCGGAATTTATTGCTCGTTTTTTTATCGTAAATATAAAAAGTCTGTTTCAAGACCAGCGGCTTCCATTGCATTAGACGTTGAATTTGATCGGAAAAAGAATAATAAAGAGGATAATAGGGTTAGTGATAATAGTCCATTGCATGAAAATGTACTGTCCTGTTCTGCCTAGGCTTCTTTATATAAAGAATTTCATAGTGCATCGTCACGAAACTAGCTAGCTGTATAATTCTGAACTGCTTGCAATATTCTCGTTTGTTTTTCTAACCTATTCTAACCTGTAGGTACGTTTGTTTTCTAGTACCAATTTGATTGTTTAGTAAGCATTATACTGTGACTTCTGTGAAATTCTGTCAACATTCTAAATCCCGTTTCCTGCATTTTTTTACAATGATCACTAAAATTATCGTAACTTTTGAAATGTTAATGTTATTCCAATACAGTCTTTTTTGTTAAATAGCCCACAGCTTGCTGAACATGTCTTATATATATATTTTTCTCTATCTTGTAGAGAAATATGATGACAATTCATTTTTATGTGAATGAAATATACAGGATATACATTTTTGGAGAGGGTTTTTAAATACTGTTCATATTACTGTAATTACCATATGTACTTTACATCATTTCATAGAACTGATCCTTTTCATTACAATGGTATGTATATCCCATTTTTGGTATGTATTATATTCAGGAAATAAGGTTTTTTGTGTGAGGAGGTCATCCAGCAGCAACAATGGAATGTTCGGCACGGGCACAAACCTGTAGGTACGTTTGTTTTCTAGTACCAATTTGATTGTTAAGTAAGCATTATATTGGCAAGACAGTATAGCAAACCAAAGCTGAATAAATCAATGGGCGCCGCGTTTCAAGTTGCGTTACGTGAAATGAGTTTAGCAATATTTTTACTCCTCTCAATATGTAGTTCTAGAAAATAAGATGTGAAATCACATATTCTGTCAGAAATGTAATTAACTTATTGCCTTTCCTCGGGTTGTTACCTGTAGTACATTCTGTAGTGTGAACTATTTTAGCTTGCTAACTTTTAAATGACAAAACATCAGACGTGCTTGTCTCAACATTTTCTAAGATGGCATGACTTGAAATAGATGAAGCACAACTCCTCTCAATATGTAGTTATAGAAAACTGATGTGAAATCAAATATTCTGTCAGAACTGTCATTTTTGCATTTCAGCAGTTTGTTACTAGGAGAAATGTAATCTGTCTTTATCTTGATGCCAGCCAGGCAATCAGATTTCATACTTGGAAATATTTCGAGTATATTCTGAGGATGCTTCAATAGTTTAGGTTACCTCATCTTTTGAGTACATACATACATGCACAAATCTGTAGTTTTGTGATTTTATTTTTCACATTATATATAGGTATTTGTATGATTTTGCTGTTGTTTCAGATGGAGGATGACAAGACCTACCTATACCTCACAAGCCTGAAGAGGTAGCTGACTGCTCATGAGCTTGCGCTCATAATGCTGAAGACAATGAGGGGATGGAGGAAGAATGTATAGATTTATGTGCCGTGCTTAGGATGGTGCAGACTTCTACACACTGTGTGAAATAGAATTATGTTCTTTTTTACTCATGTTTTTTATTCACATTGTTGTCATGTGATTTTACCAACCTGGGGAACTATTGCACAAAACTAGGATAAGGGAATAAACCGGGATATCTTTGTTACACCTACTCTGTAAGTGTGTCTGTGTGGGTGTTTTTGAGTTTGAGTATAAGTTTGTGTGTATGTGTTTATTCTCCACAGGCTTGTTCTAAGTATGTAATCCACTTTCAAATGTTTAGAACACATTGAGTTTTGAGTGATGTTGATTCCTAGATTACACTTATACACTTATACATAAATGCATACTTTTATTTTGTTGGTGAAAAAGTGACTTCTGTGAAATTCTGTCAACATTCTAAATCCCGTTTCCTGCATTTTTTTTACAATGATCACTAAAATTATCGTAACTTTTGACATGTTAATGTTATTCCAATACAGTCTTTTTTGTTAAATAGCCCACAGCTTGCTGAACATGTCTTATAGATATATTTTTCTCTATCTTGTAGAGAAATATGATGAAAATTCATTTTTATGTGAATGAAATATACAGGATATACATTTTTGGAGAGGGTTTTTAAATACTGTTCATATTACTGTAATTACCATATGTATTTTACATCATTTCATAGAACTGATCCTTTTCATTACAATGGTATGTATATCCCATTTTTGGTGTGTATTATATTCAGGAAATAAGGTTTTTTGTGTGGAGGTCATCCAGCAGCAACAATGGAATGTTCGGCACGGGCACGAAAGGGTTAATTTGTTCTATTGGCTGACAGTACTCTGTTATCCAGTTGATGCCTTGGTGAAATACTGGTCTCTGCCACATACTACCACTGCTTTATTATATAATTATTTCAAGGTTCTTGGGATGTTTTTGCCATGCTATTGTTAATGAAATTGCAATGTTTTTATATACTTACTATACTTTTATATAAGGTGGCATAACATTGTGATTACCTTGCAATAACTTAGCAAAACCATTCCAACATCCTTGCAATATGTATATAATAACCTATGGAATAACTTACATGCAAATTACATTTTAACATCATGGCTAAAACAACAGAAGGACATTGAAATGCTGTTGGAATATAATTGAAATAAAAAAAACGTTCCAACAACCTTGAAATCAAAATTGAATTTGTGAATGACCTTGCATATAATTACTAATATAATAGCAACCTTGAAATAAGTATGGAATAATGCAAATAACCTTGCAATATCATTTGTGACATTGCAAAGTCATTTTATACTTATTACAAGGTTGTTGGGATGGTTTTGCCTTGTTAATGCAATGAAATTGTGCAGATAACAATGAAGAATGTATAATTTCATTTCAAACATATGAAAGTGAGCAAAACATATGAAAGTGACAAAATGAAACATATATAATGTTGTGTGGTGGAGTGAGTAGTTTGAACTGATAACAAAGGAAATTGAATAATGTTATTTCCTGAAATGCCCCCTACACTAAGGTTAATTATAACTGATTTAAGGTCTTGGAATGATTTTGCTATGGAAATTGCAGTAAATCGAAAGAGACAATTTCTCACGTTGAGCACATAAATGCGTGTGTCGTTTATTTACATAGAAAAAAACACTGAAACTAAAATGGCGCTGTCCAGCAACAAAACCGGCATGGGACTACACGTCATCACACATTCATAACATTTAAAGGGACCACGATCCCTGAACAGTTATACTTACACCATGAAGTAATTACAGACAGAACAAAGTGCTGTGTTTAATATAAACGGTGTGTAGAACCACACTTAATAACAAAGGTGAATTATGCCGGTCACATTCCCCCAGAATTCACCATATCAGAAGTACAATCAACAGTCAACGGGGAGGTGGGCGTATTAACCGTTCACAACGGATGTGCTGTACCGGAGGTCGATGAGACCCAACTGCGGCAGGTGTCCCGTCATGACACGGGTGTGGGGCATGGCTTGGGAGAGAGGGGAGTAGGGGGTGGGGGCAGAGCTGGAGGCCGTCCGCGTCGTGGGGGCTGGGCCAGGTCAACGGGCCTGGCCACATCCAAGTGAGCCGGTTTGAGGCGGTCAATGGAGAGTCGCTCCGGTTTGCCGCCCATGTCCACCACAAAATGTTTGTCTCCTGCCTCCAAAACACGGTCCTCTGTAGGCATCGTGGCGCATGAAAACATAATCAGCCGTCTGAAGCCCAGTGGGAATGAGGGAGGCCGTGACGGGAAGTAGGGACAGGTGCGAAAAGCCTCGCATTGTCCAATAGAGTTGACCGCTGGAGAGTAAGCAGACCAAGTAACCGTGGTGCTAGGGACAAAATCCCCTGGGACCCGCAGCGGCTGTAAGTCCTCCTTTGGCGCGGTCCTGACATCACCCACGGGAGTTTGTCGATCCAGTTGCTGTCTTTGAGGCTGGCACACAGGGTAGCCTTCATTGACCTATGAAAACGTTCACAGAGTCCGTTAGCCTGCGGGTGATATGCAGTCGTGTGGTGGAGTTTCACCCCGAGGCTCTGTGCGACAGCATTCCACAGCTCAGACGTGGAAGCGCCTCGGTCCTGCGCGCCTCGGTCACAGGATATATAGGGGGTGCCGAAACGAGCAACCTAGGTTCCGATAAATGCCCGTGTCATCTCAACAGTCGCCACAGAAGTCAGTGGCACAGCTTCAGGCCAGCGGGTGGTCCTGTCAACCATGGTTAACAGGTATGTGAAACCGTGAGAAGATGGCAGAGGGCCGACCAGATCTACATTCACATGGTCAAAACGTCTCTCTGGAACCGGGAACAACTCTAGCTGTGCTTTAGTGTGACGGTGTACTTTGGCCCGTTGGCACTCAACACAGGTGTTAGTCCAGTCCCTAACGTCCTTCTTGAGGCCGTGCCAGACAAACTTTGCTGCAACCAGTCTCTGTGACGCTTTCGAACCTGGGTGGGACAGACCATAGATGGCATCAAAAACTTGTCTCCATCCTGTGGGAACGATTGGCTGAGGACTGCCTGTAGAGACGTCACACAAGAGCGTGGTGCCAGCATCTCCAAAAACCACGTCCTCGTTCTGCAGCCCTGTAGTTGAGGTCCTCAGGAGTTGCACATCCGGGTCTATGGTCTGATCTGCTGACATGCGGTGGTAATCAAAGCAAAGATGGACTGCCCCCGCCACAGCCCGTGACAGACAGTCCGCCACGTCCACCAGTCCGCCAGTCTTACCAGCAACATGTTGCAAGTCTGTAGTGAACTCTGAAATGTAGGACAGATGGCGTTGCTGGCGGGCGGACCACGGCTCAGCCACCTTGGCCATGGCAAAAGTCAGTGCATTGTGGTCCACAAAAGCAGTGAAGTGTCGACCTTCCAGCAGGGAACAAAAATGTCTGATGGCGAGGTAGAGACCAAGCAGCTCCCGGTCGAAAGTGCTGTACTTACGCTCGCTGGGACGCAGCTGACGGCTAAAGAAAGCCAGCGGCTGCCAGGCCCCGCCTACTCACTGCTCGTAGACAGCACCGACAGCGTAGTCCGAGGCGTCCGAGGTGATGGCGATGGAGGCTGTTGAAGAAGGATGCGCCAACATGGTGGAATTCGCCAGTGCTGCCTTAGTGGCAGCAAAAGCCTTGTCCCTGCTCTCTGACCACCACAAGGTGCTTGGGCTTACCTTTCTCGTGCAAAGGCCGCATAAGCTGAGCAGCTCGAGGGATGAAACGGTGGTAAAAATTCACCATGCCCAGGAACACCTGTAGGGATTTGACAGTGAGCGGGCGTGGGAACTTTGTTACTGCCTCCACCTTTGATGGGAGAGGGACTGCACTGTCCTTAGTGACTCTGTGTCCCAGGAAGTCAACGGTGGAGAGACCAAACTGGCACTTGGCGGGGTTGACAATTAGCCCGTGTTGTCTAAGTCGCTCAAAAAGTGTTCGGAGGTGCGCCAGGTGTTGAGACTTGGACGTGCTCGCTACGAGGATGTCATCCAGGTACACAAAAAGAAAAGGTAGGTCCCACAAAACAGAGTCCATGAGGCGTTGAAAAGATTGGGCGGTGTTTTTAAGGCATGCGCAGGAACTCAAAAACACCAAACGGCGTGATCACGGCTGTTTTGGGAATGTCCAGTGGGTGCACCAGTACCTGATGATATCCCTGGACAAGGTCCACCTTGGAAAAAATCACCTTATCTGCCAGGTGAGCTGAAAAATCCTGTATGTTCGGGACTGGGTATCGGTCAGGTGTTGTTGCCTCATTAAGCCGCCGGTAGTCGCCACACGGGCGCCAGCCGCCGCCCGGTTTGGGGACGAAGTGTAGGGGTGAAGCCAACGGGCTGTCGGATCGACGGACTATACCCAGGCATTCCATGTTTGCAAATTCAGCCTTTGCAACGGCAAGCTTGGTCGGGTTGAGGCGCCAAGAGCGAGCGTAGACGGGTGGATAAGTAGTGGCGAGATGATGCTCCACACCATTCTCAGCGGATGCAGAGAAAGTGGACTGAGTGAGCGCTGGGAACTCGGCAAGTAGACGGTGGAAGTCATCTGAGGCTGATAGCATGCTAGACAGTCGTATGGAGTCAGTTCCGCTTAGCGTGCACGTATAAGAACAAAATGTGACGGCGTCAATCAAACGGCGGTTCTTAACATCTACCAACAGTCCATGTGCACACAGAAAATTGGCTCCGAGTAGGGGAACGGCAACCTTTGCTGTAACAAAGTCCCAGCCAAACCGCTGTCCTCCGAAACACAATTCAACGTACCTCGTTCCATATGTGCGGATGGGGCTACCATTGGCAGCTTCCATAGGGGGGCCGTGGCTGTCAGTCACCATGTCCAAACAGAATGCAGGCAGGACGCTCTTCTGTGCGTCCGGAGATGCTGTCACGGATGAAAAGCAGCCTGCCTACGCGGCCGACGCTCATGGCCACTACTGAGCGCCGGCCCTAGCATTTCCCGAACCGCCGAAACTGCACGGCGAACGACATTTGGGTCCAAACTTGACATGATAAAAACACAAGCCTGAAGACTGTTGGGGGCCAGAAGACTGCTGCCGACGAGAAGTAGTTGCAGCGATGAGTGTCACAGGAGCGATGTGTGCGGGAAAAAGCGCGGCCACACAATGTCCCTGACTTGCCAGGAAGTCAAGTCAAGTCAAGTCAAGTCAGATTTATTTTTAAAGCGCATTTAACATGCACATAGTGCAACCCAAAGCGCTCAGCCTCTTCAGCCAGCCTCCGGGTCTGTGCTCACCCAAGAGATCCAGCATACGGTCCATGAGCTCAGGTGGTTTGCTGTCACCCAGTCCTTGAAGGGAGAAAAGCCTGCTGGCTCTCTCAGCGTCTGACAGTTCAAAAGTTTTCAACAGGTGGGTTTTGAGTGCTATATACTCTCTGTTGCCGGAGGGTTTTTAAAGGAACCGTATGTAAGAAAAATATTTCAATTAATCATAAAATGGCCCTGATATGTCACTAGACATTAAGAAATCATGTTCATTTCAAATACTTATATCACTGACAACAGTAGTCCAGCCAGGATATTGTCATTTAAAAAGTGAAGTTGCAGCCCTCAACTGTTGTTGATGTTGTGTTTTGTCATGTCATGTTGTGTTTTGAACTGATGCGCCACCCTCCATCTATCTACTAATCACGAAGTCAGTAGTGTTTCACCATCCGCGTGTGCAACCTCGAGTCAGGGGGAGGAGGAAGGGATACACCGCTCTTCAGTATTTTGAAAGTGATTGCAGTACCAGTTTTGTCCACAATCTTACATATGGTTCCTTTAAGGTCCGGGTTCAGGAAAAAAGTGAGATTTTAGACAAATTTCAAAATCTGTCAATTATTGTCCAAATTATTTTAATTTTACATCTAGATATGTGAAATGCATTAATTATGGCAACAAAAATGAAAAAAAATTGGTCTGATTTTTTTCTGACTTTTCAGATTTTTTTTGATTTTCGCCGTCAGGATGAGAGAAAGTTTTTTTTTTGCAAATTTGAAAATCGGTCAGATATTGTCCAAATTATTTTTTATTTCAGTCGTCCAACCAGGATATTGTCATTTAAAAAGTGAAGTTGCAGCCCTCAACTGTTTTTGATGTTGTGTTTTGTCATGTTATGTTGTGTTTTGAACTGATGCGCCACCCTCCATCTATCTACTAATCACGAAGTCAGTAGTGTTTCACCATCCGCGTGTGCAACCTCGAGTCAGGGGGAGGGGATACACCGCTCTTCAGTATTTTGAAAGTGATTGCAGTACCAGTTTTGGCCACAATCTTACATATGGTTCCTTTAAGGTCCGGGTTCAGGAAAAAAGTGAGATTTTAGACAGATTTCAAAATCTGTCAATTATTGTCCAAATTATTTTTATTTCACATCTACACATAAGAAATGTCATGTGTTTTGAACTGATGCGCCACCCTCCATCTATCTACTAATCACGAAGTCAGTAGTGTTTCACCATCCGCGTGTGCAACCTCGAGTCAGGGGGAGGGGATACACCGCTCTTCAGTATTTTGAAAGTGATTGCAGTAACAGTTTTGGCCACAATCTTACATATGGTTCCTTTAAGGTCCGGGTTCAGGAAAAAAGTGAGATTTTAGACAAATTTCAAAATCTGTCAATTATTGTCCAAATTATTTTAACTTCACATCTAGATATGTGAAATGCATTAATTATGGCAACAAAAATGAAAAAAAATTGGTCTGATTTTTTTCTGACTTTTCAGATTTTTTTTGATTTTCGCCGTCAGGATGAGAGAAAGTTTTTTTTTTGCAAATTTGAAAATCGGTCAGATATTGTCCAAATTATTTTTTATTTCAGTCGTCCAACCAGGATATTGTCATTTAAAAAGTGAAGTTGCAGCCCTCAACTGTTTTTGATGTTGTGTTTTGTCATGTTATGTTGTGTTTTGAACTGATGCGCCACCCTCCATCTATCTACTAATCACGAAGTCAGTAGTGTTTCACCATCCGCGTGTGCAACCTCGAGTCAGGGGGAGGAGGAAGGGATACACCGCTCTTCAGTATTTTGAAAGTGATTGCAGTACCAGTTTTGGCCACAATCTTACATATGGTTCCTTTAAGGTCCGGGTTCAGGAAAAAAGTGAGATTTTAGACAAATTTCAAAATCTGTCAATTATTGTCCAAATTATTTTTATTTCACATCTACACATAAGAAATGTCATGTGTTTTGAACTGATGCGCCACCCTCCATCTATCTACTAATCACGAAGTTAGTAGTGTTTCACCATCAGCGTGTGCAACCTCGAGTCAGGGGGAGGAGGAGGGGATACACCGCTCTTCAGTATTTTGAAAGTGATTGCAATACCAGTTTTGGCCACAATCTTACATATGGTTCCTAGTGAGATTTTAGACAAATTTCGAAATCTGTCAATTATTGTCCAAATTATTTTAATTTCACATCTAGATATGTGAAATGCATTAATTATGGCAACAAAACTGAAAAAAAAATTGGTCTGATTTTTTTCTGACTTTTCAGATTTTTTTTGATTTTCGCCGTCAGGATGAGAGAAAGTTTTTTTTTTGCAAATTTGAAAATCTGTCAGATATTGTCCAAATTATTTTTTATTTCAGTAGTCCAACCAGGATATTGTCATTTAAAAAGTGAAGTTGCAGCCCTCAACTGTTGTTGATGTTGTGTTTTGTCATGTCATGTTGTGTTTTGAACTGATGCGCCACCCTCCATCTATCTACTAATCACGAAGTCAGTAGTGTTTCACCATCCGCGTGTGCAACCTCGAGTCAGGGGGAGGGGGAGGGGATACACCGCTCTTCAGTATTTTGAAAGTGATTGCAGTACCAGTTTTGGCCACAATCTTACATATGGTTCCTAGTGAGATTTTAGACAAATTTCAAAATCTGTCAATTATTGTCCAAATTATTTTAATTTCACATCTAGATATGTGAAATGCATTAATTATGGCAACAAAAATGAAAAAAAAATTGGTCTGATTTTTTTCTGACTTTTCAGATTTGTTTTGATTTTCGCCGTCAGGATGAGAGAAAGTTTTTTTTTTGCAAATTTGAAAATCGGTCAGATATTGTCCAAATTATTTTTTATTTCAGTAGTCCAACCAGGATATTGTCATTTAAAAAGTGAAGTTGCAGCCCTCAACTGTTGTTGATGTTGTGTTTTGTCATGTCATGTTGTGTTTTGAACTGATGCGCCACCCTCCATCTATCTACTAATCACGAAGTCAGTAGTGTTTCACCATCCGCGTGTGCAACCTCGAGTCAGGGGGAGGGGATACACCGCTCTTCAGTATTTTGAAAGTGATTGCAGTAACAGTTTTGGCCACAATCTTACATATGGTTCCTTTAAGGTCCGGGTTCAGGAAAAAAGTGAGATTTTAGACAAATTTCAATATCTGTCAATTATTGTCCAAATTATTTTAATTTCACATCTAGATATGTGAAATGCATTAATTATGGCAACAAAAATGAAAAAAAATTGGTCTGATTTTTTTCTGACTTTTCAGATTTTTTTTGATTTTCGCCGTCAGGATGAGAGAAAGTTTTTTTTTTGCAAATTTGAAAATCGGTCAGATATTGTCCAAATTATTTTTTATTTCAGTCGTCCAACCAGGATATTGTCATTTAAAAAGTGAAGTTGCAGCCCTCAACTGTTGTTGATGTTGTGAACTGATGCGCCACCCTCCATCTATCTACTAATCACGAAGTCAGTAGTGTTTCACCATCCGCGTGTGCAACCTAGAGTCAGGGGGAGGGGGAGGGGATACACCGCTCTTCAGTATTTTGAAAGTGATTGCAGTACCAGTTTTGGCCACAATCTTACATATGGTTCCTTTAAGGTCCGGGTTCAGGAAAAAAGTGAGATTTTAGACAAATTTCAAAATCTGTCAATTATTGTCCAAATTATTTTAATTTCACATCTAGATATGTGAAATGCATTAATTATGGCAACAAAAATGAAAAAAAATTGGTCTGATTTTTTTCTGACTTTTCAGATTTTTTTTGATTTTCGCCGTCAGGATGAGAGAAAGTTTTTTTTTTGCAAATTTGAAAATCGGTCAGATATTGTCCAAATTATTTTTTATTTCAGTCGTCCAACCAGGATATTGTCATTTAAAAAGTGAAGTTGCAGCCCTCAACTGTTGTTGATGTTGTGAACTGATGCGCCACCCTCCATCTATCTACTAATCACGAAGTCAGTAATGTTTCACCATCCGCGTGTGCAACCTAGAGTCAGGGGGAGGGGGAGGGGATACACCGCTCTTCAGTATTTTGAAAGTGATTGCAGTACCAGTTTTGGCCACAAGCTTACATTGGTTCCTTTAAGGTCCGGGTTCAGGAAAAAAGTGAGATTTTAGACAAATTTCGAAATCTGTCAATTATTGTCCAAATTATTTTTATTTCACATCTACACATAAGAAATGTCATGTGTTTTGAACTGATGCGCCACCCTCCATCTATCTACTAATCACGAAGTCAGTAGTGTTTCACCATCCGCGTGTGCAACCTCGAGTCAGGGGGAGGAGGAGGGGATACACCGCTCTTCAGTATTTTGAAAGTGATTGCAATACCAGTTTTGGCCACAATCTTACATATGGTTCCTAGTGAGATTTTAGACAAATTTCGAAATCTGTCAATTATTGTCCAAATTATTTTAATTTCACATCTAGATATGTGAAATGCATTAATTATGGCAACAAAAATGAAAAAAAAATTGGTCTGATTTTTTTCTGACTTTTCAGATTTATTTTGATTTTCGCCGTCAGGATGAGAGAAAGTTTTTTTTTTGCAAATTTGAAAATCTGTCAGATATTGTCCAAATTATTTTTTATTTCAGTAGTCCAACCAGGATATTGTCATTTAAAAAGTGAAGTTGCAGCCCTCAACTGTTGTTGATGTTGTGTTTTGTCATGTCATGTTGTGTTTTGAACTGATGCGCCACCCTCCATCTATCTACTAATCACGAAGTCAGTAGTGTTTCACCATCCGCGTGTGCAACCTCGAGTCAGGGGGAGGGGGAGGGGATACACCGCTCTTCAGTATTTTGAAAGTGATTGCAGTACCAGTTTTGGCCACAATCTTACATATGGTTAATTTAAGGTCCGGGTTCAGGAAAAAAGTGAGATTTTAGACAAATTTCAAAATCTGTCAATTATTGTCCAAATTATTTTTATTTCACATCTACACATAAGAAATGTCATGTGTTTTGAACTGATGCGCCACCCTCCATCTATCTACTAATCACGAAGTCAGTAGTGTTTCACAATCCGCGTGTGCAACCTCGAGTCAGGGGGAGGAGGAGGGGATACACCGCTCTTCAGTATTTTGAAAGTGATTGCAATACCAGTTTTGGCCACAAATCTTACATATGGTTCCTAGTGAGATTTTAGACAAATTTCAAAATCTGTCAATTATTGTCCAAATTATTTTAATTTCACATCTAGATATGTGAAATGCATTAATTATGGCAACAAAAATGAAAAAAAAAATTGGTCTGATTTTTTTCTGACTTTTCAGATTTTTTTTGATTTTCGCCGTCAGGATGAGAGAAAGTTTTTTTTTTGCAAATTTGAAAATCTGTCAGATATTGTCCAAATTATTTTTTATTTCAGTAGTCCAACCAGGATATTGTCATTTAAAAAGTGAAGTTGCAGCCCTCAACTGTTGTTGATGTGTTTTGTCATGTTATGTTGTGTTTTGAACTGATGCGCCACCCTCCATCTATCTACTAATCACGAAGTCAGTAGTGTTTCACCATCCGCGTGTGCAACCTCGAGTCAGGGGGAGGGGGAGGGGATACACCGCTCTTCAGTATTTTGAAAGTGATTGCAGTACCAGTTATGGCCACAATCTTACATATGGTTAATTTAAGGTCCGGGTTCAGGAAAAAAGTGAGATTTTAGACAAATTTCAAAATCTGTCAATTATTGTCCAAATTATTTTAATTTCACATCTAGATATGTGAAATGCATTAATTATGGCAACAAAAATGAAAAAAAATTGGTCTGATTTTTTTCTGACTTTTCAGATTTTTTTTGATTTTCGCCGTCAGGATGAGAGAGTTTTTTTTTTGCAAATTTGAAAATCGGTCAGATATTGTCCAAATTATTTTTTATTTCAGTCGTCCAACCAGGATATTGTCATTTAAAAAGTGAAGTTGCAGCCCTCAACTGTTTTTGATGTTGTGTTTTGTCATGTTATGTTGTGTTTTGAACTGATGCGCCACCCTCCATCTATCTACTAATCACGAAGTCAGTAGTGTTTCACCATCCGCGTGTGCAACCTCGAGTCAGGAGGAGGGGGAGGGGATACACCGCTCTTCAGTATTTTGAAAGTGATTGCAGTACCAGTTTTGGCCACAATCTTACATATGGTTCCTTTAAGGTCCGGGTTCAGGAAAAAAGTGAGATTTTAGACAAATTTCAAAATCTGTCAATTATTGTCCAAATTATTTTAATTTCACATCTAGATATGTGAAATGCATTAATTATGGCAACAAAAATGAAAAAAAATTGGTCTGATTTTTTTCTGACTTTTCAGATTTTTTTTGATTTTCGCCGTCAGGATGAGAGAAAGTTTTTTTTTTGCAAATTTGAAAATCGGGCAGATATTGTCCAAATTATTTTTTATTTCAGTCGTCCAACCAGGATATTGTCATTTAAAAAGTGAAGTTGCAGCCCTCAACTGTTGTTGATGTTGTGAACTGATGCGCCACCCTCCATCTATCTACTAATCACGAAGTCAGTAGTGTTTCACCATCCGCGTGTGCAACCTAGAGTCAGGGGGAGGGGGAGGGGATACACCGCTCTTCAGTATTTTGAAAGTGATTGCAGTACCAGTTTTGGCCACAATCTTACATATGGTTCCTTTAAGGTCCGGGTTCAGGAAAAAAGTGAGATTTTAGACAAATTTCAAAATCTGTCAATTATTGTCCAAATTATTTTAATTTCACATCTAGATATGTGAAATGCATTAATTATGGCAACAAAAATGAAAAAAAATTGGTCTGATTTTTTTCTGACTTTTCAGATTTTTTTTTATTTTCGCCGTCAGGATGAGAGAAAGTTTTTTTTTTGCAAATTTGAAAATCGGTCAGATATTGTCCAAATTATTTTTTATTTCAGTCGTCCAACCAGGATATTGTCATTTAAAAAGTGAAGTTGCAGCCCTCAACTGTTGTTGATGTTGTGAACTGATGCGCCACCCTCCATCTATCTACTAATCACGAAGTCAGTAATGTTTCACCATCCGCGTGTGCAACCTAGAGTCAGGGGGAGGGGGAGGGGATACACCGCTCTTCAGTATTTTGAAAGTGATTGCAGTACCAGTTTTGGCCACAAGCTTACATTGGTTCCTTTAAGGTCCGGGTTCAGGAAAAAAGTGAGATTTTAGACAAATTTCGAAATCTGTCAATTATTGTCCAAATTATTTTTATTTCACATCTACACATAAGAAATGTCATGTGTTTTGAACTGATGCGCCACCCTCCATCTATCTACTAATCACGAAGTCAGTAGTGTTTCACCATCCGCGTGTGCAACCTCGAGTCAGGGGGAGGAGGAGGGGATACACCGCTCTTCAGTATTTTGAAAGTGATTGCAATACCAGTTTTGGCCACAATCTTACATATGGTTCCTAGTGAGATTTTAGACAAATTTCGAAATCTGTCAATTATTGTCCAAATTATTTTAATTTCACATCTAGATATGTGAAATGCATTAATTATGGCAACAAAAATGAAAAAAAAATTGGTCTGATTTTTTTCTGACTTTTCAGATTTATTTTGATTTTCGCCGTCAGGATGAGAGAAAGTTTTTTTTTTGCAAATTTGAAAATCTGTCAGATATTGTCCAAATTATTTTTTATTTCAGTAGTCCAACCAGGATATTGTCATTTAAAAAGTGAAGTTGCAGCCCTCAACTGTTGTTGATGTTGTGTTTTGTCATGTCATGTTGTGTTTTGAACTGATGCGCCACCCTCCATCTATCTACTAATCACGAAGTCAGTAGTGTTTCACCATCCGCGTGTGCAACCTCGAGTCAGGAGGAGGGGGAGGGGATACACCGCTCTTCAGTATTTTGAAAGTGATTGCAGTACCAGTTTTGGCCACAATCTTACATATGGTTCCTTTAAGGTCCGGGTTCAGGAAAAAAGTGAGATTTTAGACAAATTTCAAAATCTGTCAATTATTGTCCAAATTATTTTAATTTCACATCTAGATATGTGAAATGCATTAATTATGGCAACAAAAATGAAAAAAAATTGGTCTGATTTTTTTCTGACTTTTCAGATTTTTTTTGATTTTCGCCGTCAGGATGAGAGAAAGTTTTTTTTTTGCAAATTTGAAAATCGGTCAGATATTGTCCAAATTATTTTTTATTTCAGTCGTCCAACCAGGATATTGTCATTTAAAAAGTGAAGTTGCAGCCCTCAACTGTTGTTGATGTTGTGAACTGATGCGCCACCCTCCATCTATCTACTAATCACGAAGTCAGTAGTGTTTCACCATCCGCGTGTGCAACCTAGAGTCAGGGGGAGGGGGAGGGGATACACCGCTCTTCAGTATTTTGAAAGTGATTGCAGTACCAGTTTTGGCCACAATCTTACATATGGTTCCTTTAAGGTCCGGGTTCAGGAAAAAAGTGAGATTTTAGAAAAATTTCAAAATCTGTCAATTATTGTCCAAATTATTTTTATTTCACATCTAGATATGTGAAATGCATTAATTATGGCAACAAAAATGAAAAAAAATTCGTCTGATTTTTTTCTGACTTTTCAGATTTTTTTTGATTTTCGCCGTCAGGATGAGAGAAAGTTTTTTTTTTGCAAATTTGAAAATCGGTCAGATATTGTCCAAATTATTTTTTATTTCAGTCGTCCAACCAGGATATTGTCATTTAAAAAGTGAAGTTGCAGCCCTCAACTGTTGTTGATGTTGTGAACTGATGCGCCACCCTCCATCTATCTACTAATCACGAAGTCAGTAGTGTTTCACCATCCGCGTGTGCAACCTAGAGTCAGGGGGAGGGGGAGGGGATACACCGCTCTTCAGTATTTTGAAAGTGATTGCAGTACCAGTTTTGGCCACAAGCTTACATTGGTTCCTTTAAGGTCCGGGTTCAGGAAAAAAGTGAGATTTTAGACAAATTTCGAAATCTGTCAATTATTGTCCAAATTATTTTTATTTCACATCTACACATAAGAAATGTCATGTGTTTTGAACTGATGCGCCACCCTCCATCTATCTACTAATCACGAAGTCAGTAGTGTTTCACCATCCGCGTGTGCAACCTCGAGTCAGGGGGAGGAGGAGGGGATACACCGCTCTTCAGTATTTTGAAAGTGATTGCAATACCAGTTTTGGCCACAATCTTACATATGGTTCCTAGTGAGATTTTAGACAAATTTCGAAATCTGTCAATTATTGTCCAAATTATTTTAATTTCACATCTAGATATGTGAAATGCATTAATTATGGCAACAAAAATGAAAAAAAAATTGGTCTGATTTTTTTCTGACTTTTCAGATTTATTTTGATTTTCGCCGTCAGGATGAGAGAAAGTTTTTTTTTTGCAAATTTGAAAATCTGTCAGATATTGTCCAAATTATTTTTTATTTCAGTAGTCCAACCAGGATATTGTCATTTAAAAAGTGAAGTTGCAGCCCTCAACTGTTGTTGATGTTGTGTTTTGTCATGTCATGTTGTGTTTTGAACTGATGCGCCACCCTCCATCTATCTACTAATCACGAAGTCAGTAGTGTTTCACCATCCGCGTGTGCAACCTCGAGTCAGGGGGAGGGGGAGGGGATACACCGCTCTTCAGTATTTTGAAAGTGATTGCAGTACCAGTTTTGGCCACAATCTTACATATGGTTAATTTAAGGTCCGGGTTCAGGAAAAAAGTGAGATTTTAGACAAATTTCAAAATCTGTCAATTATTGTCCAAATTATTTTAATTTCACATCTAGATATGTGAAATGCATTAATTATGGCAACAAAAATGAAAAAAAATTGGTCTGATTTTTTTCTGACTTTTCAGATTTTTTTTGATTTTCGCCGTCAGGATGAGAGAAAGTTTTTTTTTTGCAAATTTGAAAATCTGTCAGATATTGTCCAAATTATTTTTTATTTCAGTAGTCCAACCAGGATATTGTCATTTAAAAAGTGAAGTTGCAGCCCTCAACTGTTGTTGATGTTGTGTTTTGTCATGTCATGTTGTGTTTTGAACTGATGCGCCACCCTCCATCTATCTACTAATCACGAAGTCAGTAGTGTTTCACCATCCGCGTGTGCAACCTCGAGTCAGGAGGAGGGGGAGGGGAAACACCGCTCTTCAGTATTTTGAAAGTGATTGCAGTACCAGTTTTGGCCACAATCTTACATATGGTTCCTTTAAGGTCCGGGTTCAGGAAAAAAGTGAGATTTTAGACAAATTTCAAAATCTGTCAATTATTGTCCAAATTATTTTAATTTCACATCTAGATATGTGAAATGCATTAATTATGGCAACAAAAATGAAAAAAAATTGGTCTGATTTTTTTCTGACTTTTCAGATTTTTTTTGATTTTCGCCGTCAGGATGAGAGAAAGTTTTTTTTTTGCAAATTTGAAAATCGGTCAGATATTGTCCAAATTATTTTTTATTTCAGTCGTCCAACCAGGATATTGTCATTTAAAAAGTGAAGTTGCAGCCCTCAACTGTTGTTGATGTTGTGAACTGATGCGCCACCCTCCATCTATCTACTAATCACGAAGTCAGTAGTGTTTCACCATCCGCGTGTGCAACCTAGAGTCAGGGGGAGGGGGAGGGGATACACCGCTCTTCAGTATTTTGAAAGTGATTGCAGTACCAGTTTTGGCCACAATCTTACATATGGTTCCTTTAAGGTCCGGGTTCAGGAAAAAAGTGAGATTTTAGAAAAATTTCAAAATCTGTCAATTATTGTCCAAATTATTTTTATTTCACATCTAGATATGTGAAATGCATTAATTATGGCAACAAAAATGAAAAAAAATTCGTCTGATTTTTTTCTGACTTTTCAGATTTTTTTTGATTTTCGCCGTCAGGATGAGAGAAAGTTTTTTTTTTGCAAATTTGAAAATCGGTCAGATATTGTCCAAATTATTTTTTATTTCAGTCGTCCAACCAGGATATTGTCATTTAAAAAGTGAAGTTGCAGCCCTCAACTGTTGTTGATGTTGTGAACTGATGCGCCACCCTCCATCTATCTACTAATCACGAAGTCAGTAGTGTTTCACCATCCGCGTGTGCAACCTAGAGTCAGGGGGAGGGGGAGGGGATACACCGCTCTTCAGTATTTTGAAAGTGATTGCAGTACCAGTTTTGGCCACAAGCTTACATTGGTTCCTTTAAGGTCCGGGTTCAGGAAAAAAGTGAGATTTTAGACAAATTTCGAAATCTGTCAATTATTGTCCAAATTATTTTTATTTCACATCTACACATAAGAAATGTCATGTGTTTTGAACTGATGCGCCACCCTCCATCTATCTACTAATCACGAAGTCAGTAGTGTTTCACCATCCGCGTGTGCAACCTCGAGTCAGGGGGAGGAGGAGGGGATACACCGCTCTTCAGTATTTTGAAAGTGATTGCAATACCAGTTTTGGCCACAATCTTACATATGGTTCCTAGTGAGATTTTAGACAAATTTCGAAATCTGTCAATTATTGTCCAAATTATTTTAATTTCACATCTAGATATGTGAAATGCATTAATTATGGCAACAAAAATGAAAAAAAAATTGGTCTGATTTTTTTCTGACTTTTCAGATTTATTTTGATTTTCGCCGTCAGGATGAGAGAAAGTTTTTTTTTTGCAAATTTGAAAATCTGTCAGATATTGTCCAAATTATTTTTTATTTCAGTAGTCCAACCAGGATATTGTCATTTAAAAAGTGAAGTTGCAGCCCTCAACTGTTGTTGATGTTGTGTTTTGTCATGTCATGTTGTGTTTTGAACTGATGCGCCACCCTCCATCTATCTACTAATCACGAAGTCAGTAGTGTTTCACCATCCGCGTGTGCAACCTCGAGTCAGGGGGAGGGGGAGGGGATACACCGCTCTTCAGTATTTTGAAAGTGATTGCAGTACCAGTTTTGGCCACAATCTTACATATGGTTAATTTAAGGTCCGGGTTCAGGAAAAAAGTGAGATTTTAGACAAATTTCAAAATCTGTCAATTATTGTCCAAATTATTTTAATTTCACATCTAGATATGTGAAATGCATTAATTATGGCAACAAAAATGAAAAAAAATTGGTCTGATTTTTTTCTGACTTTTCAGATTTTTTTTGATTTTCGCCGTCAGGATGAGAGAAAGTTTTTTTTTTGCAAATTTGAAAATCTGTCAGATATTGTCCAAATTATTTTTTATTTCAGTAGTCCAACCAGGATATTGTCATTTAAAAAGTGAAGTTGCAGCCCTCAACTGTTGTTGATGTTGTGTTTTGTCATGTCATGTTGTGTTTTGAACTGATGCGCCACCCTCCATCTATCTACTAATCACGAAGTCAGTAGTGTTTCACCATCCGCGTGTGCAACCTCGAGTCAGGAGGAGGGGGAGGGGATACACCGCTCTTCAGTATTTTGAAAGTGATTGCAGTACCAGTTTTGGCCACAATCTTACATATGGTTCCTTTAAGGTCCGGGTTCAGGAAAAAAGTGAGATTTTAGACAAATTTCAAAATCTGTCAATTATTGTCCAAATTATTTTAATTTCACATCTAGATATGTGAAATGCATTAATTATGGCAACAAAAATGAAAAAAAATTGGTCTGATTTTTTTCTGACTTTTCAGATTTTTTTTGATTTTCGCCGTCAGGATGAGAGAAAGTTTTTTTTTTGCAAATTTGAAAATCGGTCAGATATTGTCCAAATTATTTTTTATTTCAGTCGTCCAACCAGGATATTGTCATTTAAAAAGTGAAGTTGCAGCCCTCAACTGTTGTTGATGTTGTGAACTGATGCGCCACCCTCCATCTATCTACTAATCACGAAGTCAGTAGTGTTTCACCATCCGCGTGTGCAACCTAGAGTCAGGGGGAGGGGGAGGGGATACACCGCTCTTCAGTATTTTGAAAGTGATTGCAGTACCAGTTTTGGCCACAATCTTACATATGGTTCCTTTAAGGTCCGGGTTCAGGAAAAAAGTGAGATTTTAGACAAATTTCAAAATCTGTCAATTATTGTCCAAATTATTTTAATTTCACATCTAGATATGTGAAATGCATTAATTATGGCAACAAAAATGAAAAAAAATTGGTCTGATTTTTTTCTGACTTTTCAGATTTTTTTTGATTTTCGCCGTCAGGATGAGAGAAAGTTTTTTTTTTGCAAATTTGAAAATCGGTCAGATATTGTCCAAATTATTTTTTATTTCAGTCGTCCAACCAGGATATTGTCATTTAAAAAGTGAAGTTGCAGCCCTCAACTGTTGTTGATGTTGTGAACTGATGCGCCACCCTCCATCTATCTACTAATCACGAAGTCAGTAGTGTTTCACCATCCGCGTGTGCAACCTAGAGTCAGGGGGAGGGGGAGGGGATACACCGCTCTTCAGTATTTTGAAAGTGATTGCAGTACCAGTTTTGGCCACAAGCTTACATTGGTTCCTTTAAGGTCCGGGTTCAGGAAAAAAGTGAGATTTTAGACAAATTTCGAAATCTGTCAATTATTGTCCAAATTATTTTTATTTCACATCTACACATAAGAAATGTCATGTGTTTTGAACTGATGCGCCACCCTCCATCTATCTACTAATCACGAAGTCAGTAGTGTTTCACCATCCGCGTGTGCAACCTCGAGTCAGGGGGAGGAGGAGGGGATACACCGCTCTTCAGTATTTTGAAAGTGATTGCAATACCAGTTTTGGCCACAATCTTACATATGGTTCCTAGTGAGATTTTAGACAAATTTCGAAATCTGTCAATTATTGTCCAAATTATTTTAATTTCACATCTAGATATGTGAAATGCATTAATTATGGCAACAAAAATGAAAAAAAAATTGGTCTGATTTTTTTCTGACTTTTCAGATTTATTTTGATTTTTGCCGTCAGGATGAGAGAAAGTTTTTTTTTTGCAAATTTGAAAATCTGTCAGATATTGTCCAAATTATTTTTTATTTCAGTAGTCCAACCAGGATATTGTCATTTAAAAAGTGAAGTTGCAGCCCTCAACTGTTGTTGATGTTGTGTTTTGTCATGTCATGTTGTGTTTTGAACTGATGCGCCACCCTCCATCTATCTACTAATCACGAAGTCAGTAGTGTTTCACCATCCGCGTGTGCAACCTCGAGTCAGGGGGAGGGGGAGGGGATACACCGCTCTTCAGTATTTTGAAAGTGATTGCAGTACCAGTTTTGGCCACAATCTTACATATGGTTAATTTAAGGTCCGGGTTCAGGAAAAAAGTGAGATTTTAGACAAATTTCAAAATCTGTCAATTATTGTCCAAATTATTTTAATTTCACATCTAGATATGTGAAATGCATTAATTATGGCAACAAAAATGAAAAAAAATTGGTCTGATTTTTTTCTGACTTTTCAGATTTTTTTTGATTTTCGCCGTCAGGATGAGAGAAAGTTTTTTTTTTGCAAATTTGAAAATCTGTCAGATATTGTCCAAATTATTTTTTATTTCAGTAGTCCAACCAGGATATTGTCATTTAAAAAGTGAAGTTGCAGCCCTCAACTGTTGTTGATGTTGTGTTTTGTCATGTCATGTTGTGTTTTGAACTGATGCGCCACCCTCCATCTATCTACTAATCACGAAGTCAGTAGTGTTTCACCATCCGCGTGTGCAACCTCGAGTCAGGAGGAGGGGGAGGGGATACACCGCTCTTCAGTATTTTGAAAGTGATTGCAGTACCAGTTTTGGCCACAATCTTACATATGGTTCCTTTAAGGTCCGGGTTCAGGAAAAAAGTGAGATTTTAGACAAATTTCAAAATCTGTCAATTATTGTCCAAATTATTTTAATTTCACATCTAGATATGTGAAATGCATTAATTATGGCAACAAAAATGAAAAAAAATTGGTCTGATTTTTTTCTGACTTTTCAGATTTTTTTTGATTTTCGCCGTCAGGATGAGAGAAAGTTTTTTTTTTGCAAATTTGAAAATCGGTCAGATATTGTCCAAATTATTTTTTATTTCAGTCGTCCAACCAGGATATTGTCATTTAAAAAGTGAAGTTGCAGCCCTCAACTGTTGTTGATGTTGTGAACTGATGCGCCACCCTCCATCTATCTACTAATCACGAAGTCAGTAGTGTTTCACCATCCGCGTGTGCAACCTAGAGTCAGGGGGAGGGGGAGGGGATACACCGCTCTTCAGTATTTTGAAAGTGATTGCAGTACCAGTTTTGGCCACAATCTTACATATGGTTCCTTTAAGGTCCGGGTTCAGGAAAAAAGTGAGATTTTAGACAAATTTCAAAATCTGTCAATTATTGTCCAAATTATTTTAATTTCACATCTAGATATGTGAAATGCATTAATTATGGCAACAAAAATGAAAAAAAATTGGTCTGATTTTTTTCTGACTTTTCAGATTTTTTTTGATTTTCGCCGTCAGGATGAGAGAAAGTTTTTTTTTTGCAAATTTGAAAATCGGTCAGATATTGTCCAAATTATTTTTTATTTCAGTCGTCCAACCAGGATATTGTCATTTAAAAAGTGAAGTTGCAGCCCTCAACTGTTGTTGATGTTGTGAACTGATGCGCCACCCTCCATCTATCTACTAATCACGAAGTCAGTAGTGTTTCACCATCCGCGTGTGCAACCTAGAGTCAGGGGGAGGGGGAGGGGATACACCGCTCTTCAGTATTTTGAAAGTGATTGCAGTACCAGTTTTGGCCACAAGCTTACATTGGTTCCTTTAAGGTCCGGGTTCAGGAAAAAAGTGAGATTTTAGACAAATTTCGAAATCTGTCAATTATTGTCCAAATTATTTTTATTTCACATCTACACATAAGAAATGTCATGTGTTTTGAACTGATGCGCCACCCTCCATCTATCTACTAATCACGAAGTCAGTAGTGTTTCACCATCCGCGTGTGCAACCTCGAGTCAGGGGGAGGAGGAGGGGATACACCGCTCTTCAGTATTTTGAAAGTGATTGCAATACCAGTTTTGGCCACAATCTTACATATGGTTCCTAGTGAGATTTTAGACAAATTTCGAAATCTGTCAATTATTGTCCAAATTATTTTAATTTCACATCTAGATATGTGAAATGCATTAATTATGGCAACAAAAATGAAAAAAAAATTGGTCTGATTTTTTTCTGACTTTTCAGATTTATTTTGATTTTCGCCGTCAGGATGAGAGAAAGTTTTTTTTTTGCAAATTTGAAAATCTGTCAGATATTGTCCAAATTATTTTTTATTTCAGTAGTCCAACCAGGATATTGTCATTTAAAAAGTGAAGTTGCAGCCCTCAACTGTTGTTGATGTTGTGTTTTGTCATGTCATGTTGTGTTTTGAGCTGATGCGCCACCCTCCATCTATCTACTAATCACGAAGTCAGTAGTGTTTCACCATCCGCGTGTGCAACCTCGAGTCAGGGGGAGGGGGAGGGGATACACCGCTCTTCAGTATTTTGAAAGTGATTGCAGTACCAGTTTTGGCCACAATCTTACATATGGTTAATTTAAGGTCCGGGTTCAGGAAAAAAGTGAGATTTTAGACAAATTTCAAAATCTGTCAATTATTGTCCAAATTATTTTAATTTCACATCTAGATATGTGAAATGCATTAATTATGGCAACAAAAATGAAAAAAAATTGGTCTGATTTTTTTCTGACTTTTCAGATTTTTTTTGATTTTCGCCGTCAGGATGAGAGAGTTTTTTTTTTGCAAATTTGAAAATCGGTCAGATATTGTCCAAATTATTTTTTATTTCAGTCGTCCAACCAGGATATTGTCATTTAAAAAGTGAAGTTGCAGCCCTCAACTGTTGTTGATGTTGTGTTTTGTCATGTCATGTTGTGTTTTGAACTGATGCGCCACCCTCCATCTATCTACTAATCACGAAGTCAGTAGTGTTTCACCATCCGCGTGTGCAACCTCGAGTCAGGGGGAGGAGGAAGGGATACACCGCTCTTCAGTATTTTGAAAGTGATTGCAATACCAGTTTTGGCCACAATCTTACATATGGTTCCTTTAAGGTCCGGGTTCAGGAAAAAAGTGAGATTTTAGACAAATTTCGAAATCTGTCAATTATTGTCCAAATTATTTTAATTTCACATCTAGATATGTGAAATGCATTAATTATGGCAACAAAAATGAAAAAAAATTGGTCTGATTTTTTTCTGACTTTTCAGATTTTTTTTGATTTTCGCCGTCAGGATGAGAGAAAGTTTTTTTTTTGCAAATTTAAAAATATTGTCCAAATTATTTTTTATTTCAGTCGTCCAACCAGGATATTGTCATTTAAAAAGTGAAGTTGCAGCCCTCAACTGTTGTTGATGTTGTGTTTTGTCATGTCATGTTGTGTTTTGAACTGATGCGCCACCCTCCATCTATCTACTAATCACGAAGTCAGTAGTGTTTCACCATCCGCGTGTGCAACCTCGAGTCAGGGGGAGGGGGAGGGGATACACCGCTCTTCAGTATTTTGAAAGTGATTGCAGTACCAGTTTTGGCCACAATCTTACATATGGTTAATTTAAGGTCCGGGTTCAGGAAAAAAGTGAGATTTTAGACAAATTTCAAAATCTGTCAATTATTGTCCAAATTATTTTAATTTCACATCTAGATATGTGAAATGCATTAATTATGGCAACAAAAATGAAAAAAAATTGGTCTGATTTTTTTCTGACTTTTCAGATTTTTTTTGATTTTCGCCGTCAGGATGAGAGAAAGTTTTTGTTTTGCAAATTTGAAAATCTGTCAGATATTGTCCAAATTATTTTTTATTTCAGTAGTCCAACCAGGATATTGTCATTTAAAAAGTGAAGTTGCAGCCCTCAACTGTTGTTGATGTTGTGTTTTGTCATGTCATGTTGTGTTTTGAACTGATGCGCCACCCTCCATCTATCTACTAATCACGAAGTCAGTAGTGTTTCACCATCCGCGTGTGCAACCTCGAGTCAGGGGGAGGAGGAGGGGATACACCGCTCTTCAGTATTTTGAAAGTGATTGCAGTACCAGTTTTGGCCACAATCTTACATATGGTTCCTTTAAGGTCCGGGTTCAGGAAAAAAGTGAGATTTTAGACAAATTTCGAAATCTGTCAATTATTGTCCAAATTATTTTAATTTCACATCTAGATATGTGAAATGCATTAATTATGGCAACAAAAATGAAAAAAAATTGGTCTGATTTTTTTCTGACTTTTCAGATTTTTTTTGATTTTCGCCGTCAGGATGAGAGAAAGTTTTTTTTTTGCAAATTTAAAAATATTGTCCAAATAATTTTTTATTTCAGTCGTCCAACCAGGATATTGTCATTTAAAAAGTGAAGTTGCAGCCCTCAACTGTTGTTGATGTTGTGGTTTTTTTTTTCTTACATATGGTTCCTAAGTGAGATTTTAGACAAATTTCAAAATCTGTCAATTATTATCCAAATTATTTTTATTTCACATCTACACATAAGAAATGCATTAATTATGGCAACAAAAATGAAAAAAAAAATGGTCTGATTTTTTTCTTACTTTTCAGATTTTTTTAGTTTTCGCGGTCAGGATGAGAGTTTTTTTTTTTTTATTTAAAAATCTGTCAGATGTTGTCCAATTTATTTTTTATTTCATGTGTAGATATGTGAAATGGATGAACTATCGCAAAAAAAGTGAAAAAGTGATTTTTTTCTTACTTTTCAGATTTTTTCAGTTTTCGCGGTCAGGATGAGAGACAGAGTTTTTAACAAATTTAAAAATCTGTCAATCAGGGGCGGTTTTAGGGGCAAGGCCAAAGGGGCTCGGACCCATCTGAAATCTCATTGGCCCCTGACTGGACCCTTTACCGTCAATCATCAAACTTGTTGAGAACGACGATCAGAGATGCACCTTACAAACAACTGGTGGCCGTAATGCACCTATGAAGCCTGAAAGCTAAAGCACACAGTGAACTGTAAAGGAAAGAATACGTTTGGCTTGTGTGTCTCTGTTAACCCTTTCGTGCCCGTGCCGAACATTCCATTTTTGGTGCTGGATGACCTCCTTACACAAAAAAACTTATTTCTTGAGTATAATACATACCATCAATGGGATATACATACCATTGTAATCAGAAGGGTCAGTTCTATCAAATGATGTAAAATACACATGGTAATGTTGATATAGTAATGAACAGTCTTTGAAAATCCTCTCCAAATGTATACCGAAATTCGTTAAAATTGAATTTCATTCAATTTTTAATCATATGAGATATGAGATAGAGAGAAATATAGAGTGTATGACATGTTCAGCAAGTTGTGGGCTGTTTAACAAAAAATACTGAATTGGAATATCATTAACCTTTCAAAAGTTATGACAAATTAAGTGATAAGTGTAAAAAAATGCAGGAAACGGGATTTAGAATGTTGACAGAATTCACATTCTCTTTCTCACCAAAACATAAAAGTATGCATAAAAAGTAATAATGAAGTCAGACACAATGGTTTAGATTTATTTGGTCCATAAGAATAAACCATTTATTTGTATATAAGCAAATGCTACAGTCAATAATAATGATATATAAAAGAAAAACATGTACCTTACCAGTAATACAGGAAGTATACTGTATATTTATTGAAGATCAATTCTGAAGACATAGAATACATTTGATTCAACAAATACAACTTCCTTATATAAATTAGTATAATATGAAAATGATATACATCTATAAAATGTATTATTTATGAAAAGCTAGGAATACTTCAACATCACTCAAAAATCAATGTGTCTATAAACATTTAAAGTGGATTACATAGAACAAGCCTGTTGAGAATAAACACATACACACATATAAACACAAACTCACACACACACACAGAGGAGGATAGGGAAAGGTGGGGTGGGGAACCTGAAGGTTAAACACAGAGAACCTATGACATAACGAAACGCATCCCCTTTTGTAGAATGCCAAATCTGACAGCAATTTTGTTTACCAAAAAAGCAGTCACCTACCGCTAAACTCCAGGCCATACAAGCTACTTTAGTGTTATTATGTATTGTTTTTATAACAAAGCCAACAATTTTTCTTTGGCTGCTGCTGTACAGGAATATGTACTTGAAGAAAAGATGACAGAGTAGTAGTTGGAGCAGCTGAAGGCGAGGCTGAAATTTCGACGGAAATGCCTGCCAGCTGTTGTGATAGATTTTCGCCAAAATCTTTCTGGCCTGGCCTAGGTTCAACATTCTGCATTGCCAAACTTGAAATAATAAGAAACTACTGTACACAAGTGTACACAATATGTATTTCTCATTTGGTCAACGCTCCCTGATCCCTTCAGAGACTTGGTTCCCCAGTAGCAATGGATATTATTAGGGAGGGAAGTGAAGTCCCATGTCAATGATCAATCCCAGAAAACTGTGAAACTCTTCTGGGGTCTCTTCGTCCCATGCCCCTGCACTGTGTGTTTGCATACAACGGCCTACTAAGCACAACCTCCCACCCGTTCAGGTTTGTAAAACCACATATGAATCAACATAATAAGTCTATTTCACAGTGTTTTAGTGGTAGTCTACATCACCCTACGCACGTCAACTAAATCTATACCTTCTTCCTCCATCCTCACATGGTCTTCAACATTGTGAGCGCAAGCTCATCAGCAGTTAGCTACCTCTTCAGGCCTGCAAGGAGGGCTGTGTAGGTCTTGTCATCCTCCATCCTAAACAACAGTAAAATCATACAAATGTAATACATTTATTAATTAAAAAAATAAAATCACAAAACTACAGATGTGTGCGTGTGTGCATATACATACACAGGAAGAGGTAGCCTAAACTATTGAAGCATTTTGAGTAACTCAAAAATATTTAGAATCTTTAGAAGTATGAAAAGTCATTTTATTACACATGGGTTTAGCTACCCTAAATCTGATTGCCTGGCTGGCATTAAGATAAAGACAGATTACATTTCACCTAGTAACTAACTGCTTAAATGCAATAATGACATTTCTGAAATAATATGTGATTTCACATCATGTTTGCTATAAAACTACATATTGAGAAGAGTAGAATATCAAGTCATGCCATCTTAGAAAATGTTGAGACAAGCACGTCTGATGTTTGTCATTTAGAATCAAGGTAAAACAGTTCACTACAAATTGCCTAGCGAGGTAACAACCCCGATGAGAGGCAATACGTTAATTAGCACTACATTTCTGACAGAATCCGTGATTTCACATCTTGTTTTCTACAACTACATATTGAAAGGAGTAAAAATATCGCTCAACTTATTTCATGTAAGAGAACGCAACTTAGAAACGCGGCGCCTATTGATTTATTCAGCTTTTGTATGCTATACTGACTTGCCAATATAATGCTTGCCTAGCAAGCAAATTGGTACTAGAAAACAAACTTACTTACAGGTTATATACTAACAGGTTTTTAAATGAAATTGTCAAATGAAAATAACTGATATAAAAAGCAAACGAGAATACTGCAAGCAGTTCAGAGTAATGCAGCTGGCTAAAGTTACATGACGATGCACTTAGCCCCCGCTATGCCATAATGTTGACGCTGATGAGAAAGCATATTACTGTCAAATAACATGATTTTATGACTACAAATTAAGATTAACCATAACTATAAAAGATGTAAAATATATATTACCTCAGTTTATTCAGCTGTGTGGTTTCCAGTCGAGGTAAACTCCAACGAAGTGCAGGTGGCATCTGGCGGTCCATGTTAAAATGTACGACTGAAGTGAAAAGTTTTTTTCATAACTCATCTTCAAGTATCCAAAACATTTCGCGCCATAAACCCATTAACCAATCATATCAAATTGATGCTTATGTTGTCAGCATTACGGGGAAGATTTCAGAAATAAAATCAGTCATTGGACAGCTTAGATATTAGATGATTGGTCATCGTGAAAATTTTAACGAAATTAGAACTGTCGGGCTTGTAAGGGCTAATGTGAAGAAAGGATATATTTGGCTAACGGAAGTATCAGCTAACGTGAAGAACCGATACATTTGGCTAAGTATCAGCTAAAATCTAACATGAAGAAGCGATTGCAGCCTTTCATCCTCCACAGAAATTTCTTGGTGAGTCACAAATCTCTCTGTTGGTTATCATCATTATGTAAAAGGGACGTTATTTTTCGCTATCCCAATATGTTAAGTTTTTCAATTAAATGACGAAGCTTGCAGTGAACTGTTAACTGACTTAGGCAGTGAACTGTTAGCATTAACTTAACTTTAGGTTACTTGAGTTGAAGTTTTATTATTATTCATTGTTATCATGCTGATAGATTTTATGTAAGGTAATGTATGAAGTGTTTAAAATGGTGTTATATGAAATGCAGAGAAATGGACATCCTGTTTGTTTGGGGTCCGAAATTAATAATATTACATGCGCTTGTGCACCTTACCTAATGTAAATAACGTTCGATTTTTTTTGCATGAGGAAAAAGTTTGGCAGCTGCTAACATGAACATGAGAATACATGCCTAATAGCTAACGCATTGTAATTAATGTGAGCTATCATTGCAAAGTTATTCACTATTCTGAGTTTATTTAATTCATGGGCTTCGCATATATTCTTTCTCAAAGTGTTAGGACAAGGAGAGTTTCATTGAGATAAATTGGTTACATTTTCTACTCTATTCGCTCAAGCTTTATATGATTTAAAAAAAAAAACAATAACTGGTTTAACAGTTGCCAGACGACATGCTGAATACAAGCATGGATTTTGTGACACGCATTGGTGTTTCACCTACAGACTGGGATGGCGCAGGAGCTGGTGACTTCAACCCACAGTCTTCAGAACCACCAGTCACCAAGCATAGCTGCTCCTAATGGTATGATGCTATTTCCTATTGCCACTACAGTGAGCATATTTTGTCATTCATTTTAGAAACGCCAAGCTGACAGTGGGTTATGAAAGTTAATAACAATTAAGTTTCTCAAACTTGTTTAATTTTCTTCTCTCCAGACATTTCCCTTTCTAGAGCAGATGGTGCTGTACAACTTCTCCTAAACTGGTATTCTGCAAGATGCAGCACGGAAATAGGAAGAGGCCACTCAATGACATGATACAAAGACTTCAAATGGTAGGAATATTCCATCTTTAGTGTTTTAGTGTCCCCTTCCGTATTTTTTTCTCTTTCAAATGACCCATTGTCAGTCTTCAAGTCAGAATCAGGCTTTTCTAACTGGAAGCAAGACGGTGGCTTCAAAGACCATTCCATATCAAACTATTGTAAAAATAGTTGTTGAAAAAATTGTGTAAATATGATGTAGTTGTTGCTCCTGTGTCGTGCTCGTGTGTGTGGACTGTGCGTGTTACTAGGGTTTTAATGTACGCAAACTGGCAGTGAAAGTAGTTTCTCTTATCAACAAAAGGGGAAAGAGTTAAAGTAAAACTTGTTTAATTGAACGAAAAATGTGTGTATGATGATGTATGATTTGTGTTTAAAAATGTATTTCCAATGAAGTGTCTATAATATTTTAGTTTTATATTGTGTTTTCAATGCACATTATAAATAAATGGGAAAATTGTTTGTTTTTTTTAGCATTTAGCATTCAAGTATTTGAACAAGTGAAATGTTGTGAAATGTAAACACATTACTGCTGTGATGTAGTCTAGTTAGCTGTAGTGGGTATACTGTGATCAACCCCAAATATTAATACCTATCCTTGTCTGTTTTAAGTGGGTATACTGAGATGGTGATGGTTTTTAAGTGGGTATACCAGAGACTTTCTCATGAGGAAACACAGCATAGAAATGCATGGGGCTAGTTTGTAACGCCAATATGGCCGTTATCTACACATATCATACCCCTTCCTCGGCAAAAATTCGACATGTGAATACATTGAGCCAATCATGTGTTGTGAACTTGCCGCTGGAGCAAGATTGGTGTCGTGAAGCCTTGGACACGCACAATTCTGCCGAATAGTATGAGTGCCCAAAAAGCGTTGCAATATGGCAGTTGAGTGGAGGGACTTGCCTAAAAGGACTTTGGGTATACTTCGTATAGTCCTGCATATCATGTAGACTACGTGCCTCTGCCTTACTGAACAATGGATTTTTATGTGTATAGATGTTGACCGGTTCTTGTCCCTTTGTGGCCCCTGTCTCAGAAAAATCCTAGAACCACCACTGCCATAAGTCAGTCAACAGGCTAAACTAAAAATACCGGAGAAATGTCAATAGCGACCTAGCCATTTAACCCTTAAAGGGTTTTGAAGTTCTGCAACAATTGAAGGTTCTAAAATTCTATGTTGAATTCAATGAACCCAGATATTCTTTAGAAAGTTCATTTCTCAACATTCCTGTCACACCAGTGTGACGGTACTCCTTTAAGGGTTAAGTGTGATAAAATAAAAGTCTGGTGTTTATGTATGTAACGCTGTATAATTTCATGTATGAAAGTTGTACTGTAGCAGATGTCTCTTTAAGAATTGCGGCCGGCCGTGGCCTTTACAGGAGAATATAGAACGGCCGTCAACGGCCGCTATGGGGTATAGCCATGGGTTAAACCATACTGATTTCAAGGTTCTTGGAATGTTTTTACCATATTATTGCAATGATATTGCAATGTTATTTGCAATATTATTACATACTTCTTACAGGGTTGTTGGAATCCCAACCTTATTTCAAAGTCCTTCTGATGTTTTAGCCATAGTTTGCTACCATAACTTAAACTTAACCTCAGTCTTATTTGCTGGTTACAATAACTAGGTCAATAGATTTTACTGTGTCTAGTTCTCGATACTTTGTACAATAAGATTAATATTTTGATACGACAGTCAATGGGTTTGCCATTCTGAGTACCGTTTTGGTCAGTCTCTATTGTTTTTCGGTGGTGAGCGACGCAGAGACAGGCACTGCAAAGCAACCCGACGCAGAACAATAAAATGGTCACGACGCCGTAGGAGTGGCGGCGTAGCTAAGCTGTTGAGTTGACGAGGAAGCATGTTGAGCACCACCATAATGCTTGGTATCCCCTGTGTCTTTGTCGCTCACCACCATCACTGTATGGCCGAAATGGTATTCTACTCAGAATGGCAAATCCCATAGACTGTCGTGCCAAAATATTAATCTCATTTGCTTGGCCCTTTCTTGCTTGATATTGTACAAAGCATCGAGAAATAGACACAGTAAAACCAGCAAATAAGTCTGAGGGATCTGCCAACCATTTTAAGTTAAAAAAGTTAGAAAAACAGTTTTCAAGAACAGCTTCAACTATGTTGAAGCCAGTTCAAATCTGTCTAGGTCAGAATGAGTCAGGTAAAGAGTGTTTTGCACAGTATGTTCCTATTAAACAGACAATTAATTATCTATTCCATTACCAATCAGTGCATGAACAATATAAGCATGTGTGGGATGGCAAAAACATGGCTGAGAATGTGCTCTTCCAGACTGAGCATCACTGAGCTTGATCCTGTATCAGGATGCATTTGACCCACTAGGATCTGGAAAGAAAAAACAAGATATTTGTGGTGTATCTAACGCTTGCAGATTTAATGCCACATAACAGATCCAGCACTGATCAAATGCAACTTGTTCTTCTCTGATAACGATTTTAAGTATTTTGGTCAAGACTTGGATATGGGAACCCTCGTCAATGACCTTAAAGATCTTGAGCTCAATCTTTCTAATGGAAAGGTCTACAAGAGAACTCAGGTGACAACCTGGGTTCACATAGCATAGAAGGCTTTGTGGAAAACTTCAGCAGGAGTTCACACTTCTGCAGATATTGTGATATCAGCAGAGAAGCGTTCCATGCAGATCCTCTTATCCAGGTCACAAAACGCACAGTGCAGTCATACAATGCAGTCATACAATGAGCAGTGAAGGGCAGTCTTACATCTAGTGGAGGTGTTAAAATTTGACTCTGTGTTTAATACACTCAAATACTCCAGTCAGGGTTGACTCCATGTCTTGGCCACGATCTTTTTGAAGGCTAAAATGTTTAGCTATCTTGAGTTATTCGACGAATAAATCAGTTCAAGTATCTTGGTAGGGATGCTAATGACAAACCGTGTGAGGTTAATCCAGGGGACATGCTGTGCAGAATTGGAATTTTCTGAGAATGTTGCCTGTTTTGAGACAAAGTACAAAATCCAGGTGACAACCAAAGTATGGCTGTTGGCCAGATAGCATACCTAAGAGTTCTGATTGATGAATTGCCGAATCTAAACCTTTCCTGACAACCCACTAAAGTCATTATCCTGAGCGCATTCTCCAATATGGGCCACTTATTCGCCTATGGACTTTAAGATTTCAGAGCAAACACACATATTTTAAGCAGTGTTTGAAAAAATTTGGCAATTTTAAGAATCCATGTTCTACTCTTGCAGAGAGACATCAGGCCTTTCTGAGTGCTGGTACCTTCCTCCCTCCATGTGTTTCCGTGGAGAGGGGCACACAGTTTTTCTCAAATGACTACAATGATGTAATCAGAAGTAATTGTTGATGTAATTCAAAAGAAAATAGCCTTTTCTTTTCACGCCAAGATATATGTATATGCCCATTTTGAGCTGCTCACAGACATCAATGTGCTTCGTAGCTTGGAACTCAGTATGGAGGAATGTGGAAGAGCAATCACAGATTACTTCAGGGGTACAAAAGGGTTCATGCTACGTTTTAGACATATGCAGTAGAAAGACCTGTACAAATGGTTACCCATTAAATTTGGAATGCCAAATCTATTTAGCATTTTGACTGTAGCTACTTCAGAAACCTACCCCATTGGCATAGGTTACTCTCAACGACCTGTAGTGTGTTTATATCTTTTCTTCTTTAAAAGCTTATTATGGTAGGCATGATGTACTTGTTCCCTACAGATGTCTGCTACTGCAGCTGACGTTGAGACAACTCTCAGTCTTCCTGCAAGTCCTCGCCTGATACTGCCTGGTATACATACATTTCATTTAGATTCATTTATATATATCATATTGGCCATTTATCTCGAGTTTACAAACGTTTTCACAAGGTAAAATGCATTCCCATGTTGAAGGCCATGAGGGCCGTGTTAATCTCTGAGGGCATCACACCAACATTTGCCACGGGACTTGCAACTGTGTTTGCAATCTACTACATATTCAACCTTCATTATCAAGTTGAGGCAGCCTGCACTCTGGAATTAATTCAGAGGTAAACCCCTTTTTTTCCTTGTCATTATTATATGGATAATTCCAAATTAATGTGTTTGTATTTTTTGCATAAAATGGTATAATTGACAGCAGTGGCGGTTCTAGGATTTTTCTGAGACAGGGGTCACAAAGGGGCCACATTATACACTGAGGGGCCAAGAACCCGTCAACATCCATACACAGAAAATCCCTTGTTCAGTAGTCTACGTGATATGCAGGACTATACGCAATATACCCAAAGTCATTTTAGGTAAGTCCCTCCACTGCACGCTGCATTGCAACGCTTTTTTGGCACTCATCGGGCATCCTATTTGGCAGAAATGTGCGTGCTCCCTTCACGACACCAATCTTGCTCCAGCGGCAAGTTCACAACACATGATTGGCACGATGTCTTCACATCACACAACATATTTGGCTCAATGTATTCACATGTAGAAGTTTTGCCGAGGAAGGGGTGGGATATGTGTAGACAACGGCCATATTGGCGTTACAAACTAGCCCCATGCATTTCTATGGAGGATTTTTTGAGTGCTGTCCTATAATTTGCATTGAAAACACAATATAAAACTAAAATATATTAGACACTTCAGTGGAAATACACTATTTATTTATACACATATATTTTTTTAAACAGAAATCATACATCATCATACACACATTTTTCGTTCAATTAAACAAGTTTTACTTTTAAGTCTTTCCCCTTTTGTTGATAAGAGAACCCACTTTCACTGCCAATTTGCGTACATTAAAACAAACACACACACATATAGCATGAGGAAAAACTACATCATATTTACACAATATTTTCAACGACTATTTTTACAATGGTTTGATTTGGAATGCCACCGTCTTGCTTGTTAGAACAGCCTGATTCTGATTTGAAGACTGACAATGGGTCATTTGAAAGCGTAAAAATTACGGAAGGGGTAGCAAAACACTAAAGATGGAATATTCCTACCATTTGAAGTGTTTGTATCAGAAGTCATTGAGTGGCCTCTTCCTATTTCCGTGCTGCATCTTGCGGAATACCAGTTTAGGAGAGGTTGTACAGAACCATCTGCTCTAGAATGGGAAATGTCTGACGAGAAGAAAATGAAACACGTTTGAGTAACTTCATTGTTATTAACTTTCATAACCTACTGGTTCTAAACCTGGCGTTTCTAAAATGAATGACAAAATATGCTCACTGTAGTTGCAATAGGATATAGCATCATACCATTTTGTAGGGATGTGCCGAGCGAGGCTTTTGAAACAGTGGCGCTTCTACAGCCAAACTTGTTTGATGCTTCGAAGCTTTTGACACACTACTCCACAACGCCATCTGGTAGTAAATAAAAATCCCTACACCAACAATACAGACAAAAGCTCCTTCATAGGCACTATTCTTGACGTTGTTTAGGCTACTAATGTAGGCCTAGCATACTGGCTAAAGATACATTCATATGTGGAACAGATGTTCCCGTAAGAGCCTGATATATACTGGTCAGAGCATGAAGATGTTAGACATTATGTATATAATTATTTAATGCATTAACAGTTTACTTATTTGGGTGAGTCTCTGCTGTGTTTTGAGACCTGCATGACGTGTCAGGTGTTACTGTGTTAATGAAATTAAATCAATCAATCAATTGTCGCGAATAGAACATTACAACGCTGTACTTCACCCCAACGATATAGCTAAATGCCTGGGGTGCTTGGAATAGTGGGCTGCAAGCGAGGTGTACTTGCGCAGGCTTTAGCGAGGTGTACTTGCACATTCCACTCATTTTCCATGGCACCGTGCGCCTTTACGAATCAACATAAGGCTATATATCACCTGATATTTGGTCTGCCTAAACATAACAAATATGCACTAAGGCAAAAGGCATTTATGCGGTATACATAATTAATATCACAACTGACTTTAACGGTCAATATGTCAAACGTGCAGACGTTATGCAATAATATAAATAACATCACTGTTTCTAAGTAATAACAACATTACTGTTTTTATTACAGCTTTATAAACTGTCAAATGGTTTGGGACAACAAAATGCGCATTCTCAATGTAACGAGATTGCCCGGCAGTGTGCATATGATGCACATATTTTCAACAGCAACCTATGAACAACACCACAAAGGGCAAGCGACAAATCGACTTCACTGAGCCCCTTTTCCCTCAGTCACAAGGCCTTGGAGGACTGTATTAGCCTATTTCTGTCCTGATGTTGCTGATCTATGATCTCAGGCAGGGTCTCAGTGGTAACCATTTCCGTTGACTGAATATGAGGGAATTTACCTTATATGTTTCGTATAGTACCACATACAGCCACATTTTTCCTCCATTGTACTACAACTAGGAAAGATGATTCACATGACAGGTTACGCTTTAATGTAGGCCAGAATGAAGGCAGAAATGAGTAGGCCAAGTATGCCATACTATTGTAGCCTATGTAGACAACACAAACGTTATAGCTCAACTTCTGTATGCTGTTTTTTTGTATTATTGTTTTAACAAGACTTTGGTTATATGGTCCATTTCGTAAGAGTACCCTATTCATGGCTTTCATAAGTTCCATTATAGGAGTATTAATTAAGCACCATACATTCATAATCTAGGCACGTGTGGAAAGGGATCTAATAAAACCCATCAATAGACAAACTATATGATAGCATACCGTGATAGTGTTTACTTCGGCTACATAAGAAGCAACAGCGTCGAATGAAAACGTAGGATGGCCTATTTGATACACAAACAAGCGGTGTACAACGTTAACAAATGGGTTAAATAAAAACAGGAGCATATTTGTTAGCTTTAACTCAAATGTGAATGGTAGAAGCTATTACATACAATGTAATAAATCAATGCAGTCTGCATTCATAATTCTAGGTGCTGTATTTTATACACCTGTGGAACGTGACCTGATGTAAACTTGAACCAGAGCGTCAATATCTGTCACGTCTGTAATTACGTTAACGTTAAAAGTTAATGCGAGACACGACAAGTAAAAACATCGTTTTTTTATGCACTGGTCAATTTCGACATTTTTGGCTAATTAACCTTGGCATGTATTCTTTCACACTACTACAACAACAAATCTGATTTAGACATTTAGGTGTTCATTTAATTACCTTTTGTCTACTCGCGCCTGAATATTTCTCCTAAATTCACTAAAAGTTAAGTTCTAACGTTTCATGCTGTACCGTGTTGGTGATAGGAAACATATCATGTGTTGGAAAGTTTTCTGCATTATTTCTTGCATGACGTAGTGCAAACTAAATATGGACACTTTCTTTGTATCCGCAACCAATCATAAAAAGTTGGCAGGTGTACAAACAGACAGGCACACACATAAATACACTGTTATCACCACACTGGTCTGATCTGGGTCCTCATTAGAAGTATTGAAGTATGTATTCAGAAGTATGTTTCCTAACTGCATTTAGGAAAAAATCCTATCTTAAGATAGGAATTTGGTCATTACAGAACCATCCTAACTCAAGTATTTCCTAACTTAGGAATCATAACTTAGGATGGCACATACCTTGTCCTAAATGCAAAATAACTGCCAAACTGACTGCAACAGTATTGTTGCTTAGCCTATGACAAAATGATGAACATGACTGTTAGGGACATCATAACGTTTTTTTTTTCACAAAATTAGTTAAGTGAAAACTTAAAAATGTAGGCCTATAAGCTATGTGTTTTAATCATTTACAACATTTATAACAAATAAATATTAATCTTTATTACAGAATATTAGACCTTTTATTATTTATATTTATTTTATATTATTATTAATATAATTAATGTTTTTTGTTTTTCATCCTATACAGCAAATAAATAAATATTGACACACTCTCTTGCATCCTACATAGGCTTAACCCAAGGCCTATTTCTCTGATATTATGGTTTGTCCATCTTGAGCAACCAACTGTCAAAGATTCTTTAGAATACCATCTTTGTAATCTGACATTTTAATCATAGATACAGGCAGTCTCGTATAAATTCTGAGATAAGATAGGACACAGCCATGAGTTTAGGAAGTGCTTCTATAATAGGAATATAGGATTTTTTTTACCTATCTATGAAACTTAATTTAAGATAGGATAAGGACAAGGATATTTTTCTGTAATTAGGCCACTGAAATGATCGCACGTGTGATTCAGAGAAAACGTGCGTACGCCACCCTTCCAGATGTGCCCATTATAAATCACAAATGAACGTCAACTTGTGCTCAGCCGGATTGTTTTAGGTCTCCACCTTGTGTTTACACCCTTGTGTTTATCATTAGCATATGTTTTAATGAAATCAATGGCCTAAAAGATGTAGCTTATGTAAAATTATATATTGAAAACATTGTATAGGCCTAGCCTATGCCATCTGATGTAAAAACTAGCCTATATGCATCAGATCGAATAGCTTACCTAATTATGTTTTTTCCAGCAAAGCTTTCTGGAAAGATATCGTATGCATCCATGTTCATTGTCCTCTGCTTCCTTTCATTCCTTCTGCTTGCAGTAATGTCAATAATCAACATTTCGTATGTTTGTAAGTAAGCTAGGCCTACTTTGTAGAAAAAAAAAGGGTAGACCTAGCATAGGAAGGAAACACCTACGTTTCCAATATGCTGATTTAGCCTACAAAACAGAGGACTAAATTATAAGCGTGATATGTCATATAGGCTTAACGTTTCTTTTAGTGTAGGCTATATTTTTGCTGAAAAAGTAGCCTAGTTCGCCGGTCATTTTTCATTCATTCTGCATATCTTTGCGATCATTTCTAAAATGTCCAATGGCTTAAACATTGTCCTTTATTGTTTGCTTTAGGCTTACCTTTATATCCTACATTAACTCCGACGCAACACTAAAAATAAAGATGCCCTGCTTTCAGAGGATAACTTCCGTCCCTTGGTTGTGTAGGCTATATATGATATAAAATATGTATAGCTTACAGTCAAATATTACCTTTCTGTTACGAAGTTGGGAGTAGGCCTATGAGTGCAAATTAGGATGTAGGGGAGGCTAAACGCGAGTAAACGCAGTTTATCCACCTCTGACATTTTAGAAATAGAGTTTAGGCCTACCCACCTCTTATTAGAGTTTATCCACCTCTCAAAAACGTTTATTCCCTTTTAACATTCAAAACTGTATGATCAAATTTACTATCCTATATTTCCTTATATTATATACTGCACAATAACCTCCAACATTATCAAACTGTTCGAATGCCTTTTTGAATGCCTAAACGAGGGCAATTGGACATTTGATGGTCAATATTAGATTGGTGAGAACACAATACTAGATCACCTGTAAGAATTTTGATGTCAACTCAACGTATGTACTCCCAATCATCCGTCAATTGATCTAAAGTGCATTTTACTCCGGATAATTCCGTGGACCATTCTTAGTATGTTGATAACCAACTAGGCTATTAGCCTAGTTGAACATCAGGAACTTTTTTTCTAGATATTACGATGTACTTTTAGGATGTCCTACAACTGGAAAGCTTGATTCATGTGCCAGGCTGTGCTTTAATTTATAGGCCAGAATAATAAAGAAATTAGTAGTAGTAGTCCAAGTAAACATACTCTGTAGTCTATATTGACAACACGTTAGTAGTGTGGCAGACTTTGGGCATACGGTCCTTTTCTTAACAGTAGCATATTCATGAGTATCATCAGGTTTAAATACACCCTTTCCCACAGGTGTAGTTAATCGACCCAGAGCCATAGTATTCGTACTTTATCTGGTTAACGTTAACATTAGTTAAAACGATGCTGAGCACATTCTTAGCTGGGAGCTACGTTAGGTTTGGTTGTGGTTAGCTAACGTTATCGAAATCTACAGCTAAACCAGTCACTTTAAAGTTGACGTTTATTAAGTGGGTTTCCTCACATAATGAATTTTAACGGATAGGGTAGCAAAGTGCTAACGTTAACCATTTCCCTAACGTTATAACGTTAGTTTGGCTATGTGTGACCTAACATTTCACATAACATAATGTTTGACGAGATTAATGAGTCAATACCAAAAACCTGTCTGTAATTAGAAATGTGCTTCTTAAGGAGAGTTTTACGTGCAAATAAAATGGGAATCATGGTAGGCTGGTCAGACCATAAAGTTAAAAAGATTCACAGCTCCAGATTGCAGCGGTTGATCGCTTTCAGCTGCAGGTCATGTCATAATGCAAAAGGTTGCCGCCATGGCGGAATTTATTGCTCTTTTTTTATCATAAATATCTCAAAAAGTCCGTTTCAAGACAAGCGGTTTCCATCGCATTAGACTTTGATCGGAAAAAGAATAATAAAGAGAAGAACAGAGAAGAACATAATAGTCCATTGCATGAAAATGTACTGTACTATTCTACCTAGGCTTCTTGCATTTTCATTGCATGAAAATGTACTGTACTGTTCTGCTAGCTAGCTGTATAATTCTGAACTGCTTGCAATATTCTCGTTTGCTTTTTATGTCAGTTATTTTCATTTGACAGTTTCATTTAAAAGCATTTTAGATTTCTAAAAGCTTACAGGTTTTTCTAAGCTTTTCTAACCTAAGTTTGTTTTCTAGTACCAATTACAACCTTGTTAAGTAAGCATTATATTGGCAAGACAGTATAGGAAACCAAAGCTGAATAAATCAATGGGCGCCGCGTTTCATGTTGCGTTACGTGAAATAAGTTTAGCAATATTTTTACTCCTCTCAATATGTAGTTCTAGAAAATAAGAGGTGAAATCACATATTCTGTCAGAAATGTAATTAACTTATAGCCTTTCCTCGGGTAGTAGTGCAATCTGTAGTGTGAACTATTTTAGCCTGCAAACTTCTAAATGACAAAACATCAGACGTGCTTGTGTCAACATTTTCTAAGATGGCATGACTTGAAATAGATGAAGCACAACTCCTCTCATATGTAGTTATAGAAAACATGACGTGATATCAAATATTCTGTCAGAAATGTAATTATTGCATTTCAAGCAGTTTGTTACTAGGTGAAATGTAATCTGTCTTTATCTTGATGCCAGCCAGGCAATCAGATTTAGGGTAGCTAAATCATGTGTAATAAAATGACTTTTCATACTTAGAAATATTTCGAGTATATTCTGAGGATGCTTCAATAGTTTAGGCTACCTCTTCTTTTGTGTGCATACATGCACAAATCTGTAGTTTGTGATTTTATTTTTTACATTAATAAAGGTATTTGTATGATTTCACTGTTGTTTCAGATGGAGGATGACAAGACCTACACTGGCCTTCTCGCCAGCCTGAAGAGGTAGCTGACTGCTCATGAACTTGCGCTCATAATGCTGAAGACAATGAGGGGATGGAGGAAGAATGTATAGATTTATGTGCCGTGCGTAGGTTGGTGCAGACTTCCACACACTGTGTGAAATTGTATATTGTATATTCTGAAAATGTATGTGTATATCCACATATCCTTCACAGGTTTGTTCTAAGTATGTAATCCACTTTCAAATGTTTAGAACACATTGAGTTTTGAGTGATGTTGATTCCTAGCTTTTCCTAAATAATAATACATTTTAAATATGTATATCATTTTCATATTATACTGATTTATATAAGGAAGTTCTATTTTTTTGTAATCAAATGTATTTTATGTCTCTCTGACTTCATGTATTAATGGTAAGGTACAGTATGTTTTTTATGTCATTCTTATGGACTGTAGCTTATATACAAATAAATGGTTTATTTTTATAGACCAAATAAATCTAAACCATTGTTTCTGACTTGATTATTAGTTTTTATGCATACTTTTATTTTGTTGGTGAAAAAGTGACTTCAACATTCTAAATCCCGTTTCCTGCATTTTTTTTACACTGATCACTAAAATTATAGTAACTTTTGAAAGGTTAGTGTTATTCCGATACAGTATTTTTTGTTAAATAGCCCACAGCTCTCTGAACATTTCATATAGATATATTTTTCTCTATCTTATAGAGAAATATGATGAAAATTCATTTTTATATTTATTGAAATTAAATTTTGACAAATTCCGGATATACATTTTTGGAGAGGATTTTGAAATACTGTTCATTACTGTATCAACATTACCATATGTATTTTACATCATTTCATAGAACTGATTCTTTTCATTACAATGGTATGTACAGTGGGCATCGCTTTCAAATGACCACTTCATTCGCGCATTACGCGGCGTGAAGCTGCGTGAAGCTTTACTACCACTTTCAGCCACTGTGCGTCGCTCTGCCTGCGGTCCCTTCTGAAAAAGCAAGATCTACCATAAAACATAATTGTTGCCGAGAGTAATCCCAGCCTACGAATTCAATAACAAAATAAATCATGCATAATTAAACATTACCTCGATTTAGGCTACTTGGGTATGGTTTAAGGCTTGACTACACGGTGGTAACGAAAATCGAAATCGAAATTTGCTGTCTACATTATTGTCAGTGTTGGGGTTAATGCAACTACGCAAATCAAAACAGTGGTGTGATAACTGAGCCAGTAGAGAAATAACTGTTCAGAATTAATCTGTAGCCTTGGGTATGCTTCTGTAGAAAACAATGTTGTTGCCGATTTAATACTATCTGGCGACGTTTTTAACAGGCTACGCAATAGAGGCTTAGACAACTATGACCCACGTTTTGGTTTCGTAAATTAATTTACCCTACTTCTTTGACTGCAATGTAGTCAATTGACTGCTTGACATGTCATTTTTATTTTTCTGTACAATAAACAAATGCATCTGCTTTATGCCGCAGAATTACATTCATATTTGGAACTTACATAGTCCAATGCATCGTTCCACTACGTTAGTGTTTCCCAAAACCATAGTAGCAATAAACGTTCGCAACCAGTATCGTAAAGTTGTGCAGTTACAACTACGCCTCTCGACCTGTGGTAGAATGCTAGAAGCATAGTTCCAGGGATCTTCATGTCAAAGACGTCACTGACGCCAGTTATTTGTTTGCAAATTAATAATGATAAATATATTTAGGTTTCTAATTGATATTTACACTTCTAACCACCATACATCCATATTTTAAAATGCCCAAGGCAGAAAATACATAAATTAAAAGTCAATTTGCAGCCATGTGCACGTAAGTAAAAGGCAGATAAATAATAAGGTTATTTTATCGCACTTTTTGACGAGTCAGATGAGAATATGTAGCCTTTGATTTTCATGGAGGGGGGGGGGTCCTTGTTAGTTTTACGCAAACCAAGCCAAGAAGGCTGATTCTTATTTTGATAATATGATCTGCACAAAAGATAAACTTAGGTAAACAACGATGTCAATATTGTTGTCAACGTCTTAATCCAGATTCAAACTACTTGGACAGGGGACTGGTAACTGCTGTGAAACGGCGGCTGTCATCTGCCGGCCTTAACGCAATGCGCCACAGAAGTATGTGCAGGTGCCCGTTCACGTGCTACTAAATGTCATTAACCACCTTAGTCTCTTAGTCTTAGTCTACTGAAGTTTTGGGAAACAGTCGTAACTTACATGTTGGTTAGTTGAACGATGCATCCTGTTAGTAAAAAGCTAACCTCCGTAGTTGTACGGGAAACGCCCCCCAGATCAGCTTGTAGGCCATTAGCAATCTGTTTATTTTAATTTATGAAGCCTACACAGTATATTACATGCCACATTCTCACTTTCAATAGACAGATGCAATAGCCATTGGTCAAGTATAAAGCAATTAAGATAGTACCCTATACAAAAAGTACTTCGATCATACTATCATAACAATTCGTTAAAACGAATAGCATTTTGCAACTTGACAAAACACTGGATTAAATATCGTAGGCACAGGAGAAAACTTGTACATCCATTGGTCCGTGGGGAGATAATGTGCCAGTTTCGCCAAAAAAAAAACTATTGCAGATATCAATGCGTCTTTGTTCATGGGTTTGGCCTCACAGCAGAGGCTTAGACAACTATGACCCATGTTTTGGTTTCATAATTTGCACTACTTATTGACTGCAATGTAGTCAATTGACTGCTTGACAGGTTATTTTAATTTTTCTGTACAATACACAAATACGTCAAACATTTTCTAAACAATACAAACAGAAAGGATGCAGCAGGCAGCAAATGTAGAAGAGTCATTTCCAGTGGAAGAACAAAATGCTGAATGAAGCCTAAATTTATGAAGGCATATCTGGCAAGTTTTTATTTTTTGAAGACGTAAATGGCCTAGTAAATGGCCTAGTTTGCAAGAAGGAGACATAAAGCGTGAGCATGCCACACTATCCACAGCTGTGGTAGCGGGGGTAGGAGGATTACTGTTAGCGCAGGATTTTTATAAAATTCTTCAACAGAAGGCCTGCCTCGACTGCAGGCTTGTGGATTGCGCAGCCTACAGTAAGTAGGTCTAGTGAGTTAGGAGTCCTCTAGACTTCTTTTCAGCTATCTCAGAGGTGGAAAGTTGCATTCGTTGGGGGCAGGGCCGGGTTAACAATTCATAGACCCTTGGGAACAAATGTCTGATGCCCCCCCCTGCCCCCCAGCCAACGTGAATCAGTGTCAGGTGAATTAGGAAATGCCTTATGGCTGAAAGCTGCTTTGGGATCCCCCCTGTCAAGCAATAACCATACAAAAAGTTAAAAACAGATGACATGATGCGCATCACTGACATAATGCGCAAATAATATAGCCTAGATATTCCAATATATTCGAATACATGTGTTTATTTTAGAGGGGATATTCGAACGTCATTTTTGAGCAATTTTGACAGCCCTAGTCCACTGTAGGCTACGCCAATCGTCTATTAACACCTTCCACTAACCCCGGTGAGTGGGGGGTCGCTATAATGCGTGTGAAATAGCACCATATGCGAAATAGCCTTAAAATCGTTCCGGTGTTGTGTGCTTTCTGGTTTCTCCACCTACTGGTTTCCTTGCGCGTGCATGCGCTGCAGCAGTTGTCAGACATTCACAAACAAGTTGTTTTAGGCGGTTTGAAGTCGCTTTTCATACGCCATGAGCGCTCGGCTACATTACAGCCACTCAGACAAAAGACATGTAAAAAATATATGTTTTGAAAACTAGCATTAAACTGGATTCGATCCCGCAAAAGCAACACATGCGTGGCTCTCTCCAGAGATTCCCTGATTCCTGATTCCCTACTCTTTGAGCCAACTAATATGTTACGCGTATAAATTAACTATTGTAGGCTACCATTAATTAATAATGTAGGCAACTCCCAGGTAACATGTTGTCCAGGCTATCTGAAACAAGGGGTTGCCTCTCATCTACAACAACTGGTTACGTTGATCTGCTACAGTCGTCAGTGCACTGTGCACAGTAGGCCTATGCCACTCTTTGTATACTCAAACTAAATCAACTAAAAATAAAAGATGTATTTGGTGATGACGTTATTGTAGGCCTAGTAGACCTAAATTCTGAGAAATTAAATGGTACGAGAAACGATCTACATAGCGCACCAGACCGCGATGTCTTCAAGGGTTGAATGAAGGGAGTTTGCAAAAATTAGTGTATTTTTCAAGTCAATAAACATTCTTAATTTTCGAATGTCTTTTTTCAGGGAACATCTGACTTTTAAAAACCATAGGCCTGGTAGTCGCAGTTATAAGATAAAGGCAATACCATTTGTATCACTTTAATGCAGTTCAGTGAATTAGCAAGATACCATCAGAAGGCAACAATCATAAAGCACAGTGCGCGCGCGCGCTCTCTCCCCTGCGCATAAAGGTGTCTGCGTGTTTTAGGCTAGATTTGCATCTTTCTTTCTTTCATTTGTTCTTTCTTTTGCTTACTTTTGTGAGTTGCGACCACCTAGGCTATGTTATAGACGTTCTATGAGGTACCAGTGTTTAGCTGTGTCACAAAACAATAAGCTTTGTCAAACTACTTTTAAAATGATATTCAGGGCTATATACATTTTAAACATTCGGGGCTGAAGACCCGACAAAGCCTTGCGTTAATTCTTCAGGTGGGAAGTGTCAGGAATTTTCATACGAGAGACGCTCTCATTGGTGGTTATGAAGTAGGACAGCAACATATCCAATCACATTATGAGAGATGCTGAATTTAACATAAACTGCGATGTTTGATTTTAAATGAATGTAAATTTAGCCGGGACTGTAAAGCTGTCACACGTGGGTGCTCGATGTTTTCAGTGGGTGCCCGAGAGACGGAGCATCCACGGTATCGGCACCTATGACAAGCATATCTCGCGGTTGCATCCATTACAAACAAACATGCAATGTGAACGTCTGGGATTGGGCACTAAATGCTCTAAATACTGAATAAGCACAAAGTCAAACCTTTAAATGAAAAACACTCTTTAATAATCAGAAAAATAATCCGCTAATGAAGTAAACTTGTTACCATCAAAAATCGTTTATCGCCTGTAACTCCGTGATAACAGGATGTAACAGGAAGGCATTTGGCTGAGCAACGGAGGTTAATATGCTCTATATTTTGTCCAAATGATGTCTGTCTATCATCGTTGCACTCGGAGAAAACCAGAATGTTTAATTTGTCCTGCGTTTCTTCTACGGCAGCAAACGGGATTCACTCGCAGTTAACCAAATATTTCTTTATTAGGGCAGGGCAGGCATATTTCTGGCTATTAAATTATTTCTAAACCAGTCTGCTAAAGTTTGTAGTGAAGTCTGCGTAGGGTTTTCCAGGCTCCATTTCTTTTTACGAGACACCCTGCTCACTTGAGCAATCTACCGGATGTTTGGGTTGTTGCAGCGTCACACTGGGAAAATACAAATTAAAGTCGCGTGATACCGCGTGATCCCACGCGTGGACCGCGAGTGAAGCTGGCCAAGTCGAAGCACTGCCAACTGCATATCCCATTGATGGTATGCATTATACTAAAGAAATAAGGTTTCTTGTGTGAGGAGGTCATCCAGCACCAAAAATGGAATGTTCGGCACGGGCACGAAAGGGTTAATTTTGTTCTATTGGCTGATAGTACTCTCTGTTATCCAGTTGATACCTTGGTGAAATACTGGTCTCTGCCACATACTACCACTGCTTTATTATGTAATTATTTTAAGGTTCTTGGGATGTTTTTGCCATGTTATTGTTATGAAATTGCAATGTTTTTATATACTTACTATACTTTTATATAAGGTGGCATAACATTGTGATTACCTTGCAATAACTTAGCAAAACCAACATCCTTGCAATAACGTATGGAATAACTTTGCAAATTACATTTTAACATTATGGCTAAAACACCAGACGGACATTGAAATGCGGTTGGAATATAATTGCAAAAAAGAAAACGTTCCAACAACATTGAAATCTAAATGGAATTTGTGACTGACCTTGCAATATAATTACAATATAATAGCATCCTTGAAATAAGTATGGAATAATGCTGCAAATAACCTTGCAATATCATTGCAATATCATTTGTGACATTGCAAAGTCATTTTATACTTATTACAAGGTTGATGGGATGGTTTTGCCTTGTTAATGCAATGAAATTGCGCAGATAACAATGAAGAATGTATAATTTCATTTCAAACATATGAAATTGAATATTGGTAGTGAGCATTTATAACTGGACAAAATGAAACATATATAATGTTATTTCAAACATGTGTGGTGTCGTGAGTAGTTTGAACAGATAACAATGGAGATTTAATAATTTTATTTCTTGAAATGCCCCCTACACTAATGTAAATTATAACTGATTTAGGTTCTTGGAATGATTTTGCCATGTTATTGTAACTTTATTTTGTAATTATTTCAAGGTTCTTGGGATGTTTTTGGCAATGAAATTGCAATGTTATTGCAATGTTATACTTACCAAGGTTGTTGGCATGGCATATTATTCCATGAAATTTGAAATAAGTATGGTATAACACTGTGATTCCCTTGCAACAACTTAGTAAAACCATTTTTTTACAAATTTCAAAATCTGTCAATTATTGTCAAAATTATTTTTTTTCACATCTAGACATGTGAAATGCATTAACTATGGCAACAAAAATGAAAAAAAAAATTGGTCTGATTTTTTTCTTACTTTTCAGATTTTTTTAGTTTTCGCGGTCTGGATGAGAGAAAGTTTTTTTTTACGAAGTTCAAAATCTGTCAGATATTGTCCAAATTATGTTTTATTTCATGTCTAGACATGTGAAATGCATGAGCTATGGGAAAAAAAGTGAAAAAAAATTTGGTTTGATTTTTTCGTACTTTTCAGATTTTCTTAGTTTTCATTTAAGGTTGGGGGTCAGGAAAAAAGTGAGATTTTAGACAAATTTCAATATCTGTCAATTATTGTCCAAATTATTTTTATTTCACATCTAGACATGTGAAATGTATGAACTATGGCAAAAAAAGTGAAAAAAAAATTGGTCTGATTTTTTCTTACTTTTCAGATTTTTTTAGTTTTCGCGTTCAGGATGAGAGAAAGTTTTTTTGACAAATTTGAAAATCTGTCAGACATTGTCCAAATTATTTTTTATTTCATGTCTAGACATGTGAAATGTATGAACTATGGTAAAAAAGTGAGAAAGAAAATATTGGTCTGATTTTTTGTACTTTTCAGATTTTCTTAGTTTCCATATAAGGTTCGGGGTCAGGAAAAAAGACAGATTTTTGAAAAATGTCAAAATCTGTCAATTATTGTCAAAATTATTTTTTTTCACATCTAGACATGTGAAATGCATTAACTATGGCAACAAAAATGAAAAAAAAAATTGGTCTGATTTTTTTCTTACTTTTCAGATTTTTTTAGTTTTCGCGGTCTGGATGAGAGAAAGTTTTTTTTTACGAAGTTCAAAATCTGTCAGATATTGTCCAAATTATGTTTTATTTCATGTCTAGACATGTGAAATGCATGAGCTATGGGAAAAAAAGCGAAAAAAAATTTGGTTTGATTTTTTCGTACTTTTCAGATTTTCTTAGTATTCATTTAAGGTTGGGGGTCAGGAAAAAAGTGAGATTTTAGACAAATTTCAATATCTGTCAATTATTGTCCAAATTATTTTTATTTCACATCTAGACATGTGAAATGTATGAACTATGGCAAAAAAAGTGAAAAAAAAATTGGTCTGATTTTTTGTACTTTTCAGATTTTCTTAGTTTTCATATAAGTTTCGGGGTCAGGAAAAAAGACAGATTTTTGAAAAATGTCAAAATCTGTCAATTATTGTCAAAATTATTTTTTTTCCACATCTAGACATGTGAAATGCGTTAACTATGGCAACAAAAATGAAAAAAAAAATTGGTCTGATTTTTTTCTTACTTTTCAGATTTTTTTAGTTTTCATTTAAGGTTGGGGGTCAGGAAAAAAGTGAGATTTTAGACAAATTTCAATATCTGTCAATTATTGTCCAAATTATTTTTATTTCACATCTAGACATGTGAAATGCATGAACTATGGTAAAAAAAGTGAAAAAGAAAAAATTGGTCTGATTTTTTGTACTTTTCAGATTTTCTTAGTTTTCATATAAGTTTCGGGGTCAGGAAAAAAGACAGATTTTTGAAAAATGTCAAAATCTGTCAATTATTGTCAAAATTATTTTTTTTCACATCTAGACATGTGAAATGCGTTAACTATAGCAACAAAAATGAAAAAAAAAATTGGTCTGATTTTTTTCTTACTTTTCAGATTTTTTTAGTTTTAGCGGTCTGGATGAGAGAAAGTTTTTTTTTACGAAGTTCAAAATCTGTCAGATATTGTCCAAATTATGTTTTATTTCATGTCTAGACATGTGAAATGCATGAGCTATGGGAAAAAAAGTGAAAAAAAATTTGGTTTGATTTTTTCGTACTTTTCAGATTTTCTTAGTTTTCATTTAAGGTTGGGGGTCAGGAAAAAAGTGAGATTTTAGACAAATTTCAATATCTGTCAATTATTGTCCAAATTATTTTTATTTCACATCTAGACATGTGAAATGTATGAACTATGGCAAAAAAAGTGAAAAAAAAATTGGTCTGATTTTTTCTTACTTTTCAGATTTTTTTAGTTTTCGCGTTCAGGATGAGAGAAAGTTTTTTTGACAAATTTGAAAATCTGTCAGACATTGTCCAAATTATTTTTTATTTCATGTCTAGACATGTGAAATGTATGAACTATGGTAAAAAAGTGAGAAAGAAAATATTGGTCTGATTTTTTGTACTTTTCAGATTTTCTTAGTTTCCATATAAGGTTCGGGGTCAGGAAAAAAGACAGATTTTTGAAAAATGTCAAAATCTGTCAATTATTGTCAAAATTATTTTTTTTCACATCTAGACATGTGAAATGCATGAACTATGGTAAAAAAAGTGAAAAAGAAAAAATTGGTCTGATTTTTTGTACTTTTCAGATTTTCTTAGTTTCCATATAAGGTTCGGGGTCAGGAAAAAAGACAGATTTTTGAAAAATGTCAAAATCTGTCAATTATTGTCAAAATTATTTTTTTTCACATCTAGACATGTGAAATGCGTTAACTATGGCAACAAAAATGAAAAAAAAAACATTGGTCTGATTTTTTTCTTACTTTTCAGATTTTTTTAGTTTTCGCGTTCAGGATGAGAGAAAGTTTTTTTTGACAAATTTGAAAATCTGTCAGACATTGTCCAAATTATTTTTTATTTCATGTCTAGACATGTGAAATGTATGAACTATGGTAAAAAAGTGAGAAAGAAAATATTGGTCTGATTTTTTGTACTTTTCAGATTTTCTTAGTTTTCATATAAGGTTCGGGGTCAGGAAAAAAGACAGATTTTTGAAAAATGTCAAAATCTGTCAATTATTGTCAAAATTATTTTTTTTCACATCTAGACATGTGAAATGCGTTAACTATGGCAACAAAAATGAAAAAAAAAAATTGGTCTGATTTTTTTCTTACTTTTCAGATTTTTTTAGTTTTCGCGTTCAGGATGAGAGAAAGTTTTTTTTGACAAATTTGAAAATCTGTCAGACATTGTCCAAATTATGTTTTATTTCATGTCTAGACATGTGAAATGCATGAGCTATGGGAAAAAAAGCGAAAAAAAATTTGGTTTGATTTTTTCGTACTTTTCAGATTTTCTTAGTTTTCATTTAAGGTTGGGGGTCAGGAAAAAAGTGAGATTTTAGACAAATTTCAATATCTGTCAATTATTGTCCAAATTATTTTTATTTCACATCTAGACATGTGAAATGTATGAACTATGGCAAAAAAAGTGAAAAAAAAATTGGTCTGATTTTTTCTTACTTTTCAGATTTTTTTAGTTTTCGCGTTCAGGATGAGAGAAAGTTTTTTTGACAAATTTGAAAATCTGTCAGACATTGTCCAAATTATTTTTTATTTCATGTCTAGACATGTGAAATGTATGAACTATGGTAAAAAAGTGAGAAAGAAAATATTGGTCTGATTTTTTGTACTTTTCAGATTTTCTTAGTTTCCATATAAGGTTCGGGGTCAGGAAAAAAGACAGATTTTTGAAAAATGTCAAAATCTGTCAATTATTGTCAAAATTATTTTTTTTCACATCTAGACATGTGAAATGCATGAACTATGGTAAAAAAAGTGAAAAAGAAAAAATTGGTCTGATTTTTTGTACTTTTCAGATTTTCTTAGTTTCCATATAAGGTTCGGGGTCAGGAAAAAAGACAGATTTTTGAAAAATGTCAAAATCTGTCAATTATTGTCAAAATTATTTTTTTTCACATCTAGACATGTGAAATGCGTTAACTATGGCAACAAAAATGAAAAAAAAAACATTGGTCTGATTTTTTTCTTACTTTTCAGATTTTTTTAGTTTTCGCGTTCAGGATGAGAGAAAGTTTTTTTTGACAAATTTGAAAATCTGTCAGACATTGTCCAAATTATTTTTTATTTCATGTCTAGACATGTGAAATGTATGAACTATGGTAAAAAAGTGAGAAAGAAAATATTGGTCTGATTTTTTGTACTTTTCAGATTTTCTTAGTTTTCATATAAGGTTCGGGGTCAGGAAAAAAGACAGATTTTTGAAAAATGTCAAAATCTGTCAATTATTGTCAAAATTATTTTTTTTCACATCTAGACATGTGAAATGCGTTAACTATGGCAACAAAAATGAAAAAAAAAAATTGGTCTGATTTTTTTCTTACTTTTCAGATTTTTTTAGTTTTCGCGGTCTGGATGAGAGAAAGTTTTTTTTTGCAAAGTTCAAAATCTGTCAGACATTGTCCAAATTATTTTTTATTTCGTGTCTAGACATGTGAAATGCATGAGCTATGGGAAAAAAAGTGAAAAAAAATTTGGTATGATTTTTTCGTACTTTTCAGATTTTCTTAGTTTTCATATAAGGTTCGGGGTCAGGAAAAAAGACAGATTTTTGAAAAATGTCAAAATCTGTCAATTATTGTCAAAATTATTTTTTTTCACATCTAGACATGTGAAATGTATGAACTATGGCAAAAAAAGTGAAAAAAAAATTGGTCTGATTTTTTTCTTACTTTTCAGATTTTTTTAGTTTTCGCGTTCAGGATGAGAGAAAGTTTTTTTTGACAAATTTGAAAATCTGTCAGACATTGTCCAAATTATTTTTTATTTCATGTCTAGACATGTGAAATGTATGAACTATGGTAAAAAAGTGAAAAAGAAAAAATTGGTCTGATTTTTTGTACTTTTCAGATTTTCTTAGTTTTCATATAAGGTTCGGGGTCAGGAAAAAAGACAGATTTTTGAAAAATGTCAAAATCTGTCTATTATTGTCAAAATTATTTTTTTTCACATCTAGACATGTGAAATGCATGAACTATGGTAAAAAAAGTGAAAAAGAAAAAATTGGTCTGATTTTTTGTACTTTTCAGATTTTCTTAGTTTTCATATAAGTTTCGGGGTCAGGAAAAAAGACAGATTTTTGAAAAATGTCAAAATCTGTCAATTATTGTCAAAATTATTTTTTTTCACATCTAGACATGTGAAATGCGTTAACTATGGCAACAAAAATGAAAAAAAAAAATTGGTCTGATTTTTTTCTTACTTTTCAGATTTTTTTAGTTTTCGCGTTCAGGATGAGAGAAAGTTTTTTTTGACAAATTTGAAAATCTGTCAGACATTGTCCAAATTATGTTTTATTTCATGTCTAGACATGTGAAATGCATGAGCTATGGGAAAAAAAGCGAAAAAAAATTTGGTTTGATTTTTTCGTACTTTTCAGATTTTCTTAGTTTTCATTTAAGGTTGGGGGTCAGGAAAAAAGTGAGATTTTAGACAAATTTCAATATCTGTCAATTATTGTCCAAATTATTTTTATTTCACATCTAGACATGTGAAATGTATGAACTATGGCAAAAAAAGTGAAAAAAAAATTGGTCTGATTTTTTCTTACTTTTCAGATTTTTTTAGTTTTCGCGTTCAGGATGAGAGAAAGTTTTTTTGACAAATTTGAAAATCTGTCAGACATTGTCCAAATTATTTTTTATTTCATGTCTAGACATGTGAAATGTATGAACTATGGTAAAAAAGTGAGAAAGAAAATATTGGTCTGATTTTTTGTACTTTTCAGATTTTCTTAGTTTCCATATAAGGTTCGGGGTCAGGAAAAAAGACAGATTTTTGAAAAATGTCAAAATCTGTCAATTATTGTCAAAATTATTTTTTTTCACATCTAGACATGTTAAATGCATGAACTATGGTAAAAAAAGTGAAAAAGAAAAAATTGGTCTGATTTTTTGTACTTTTCAGATTTTCTTAGTTTTCATATAAGTTTCGGGGTCAGGAAAAAAGACAGATTTTTGAAAAATGTCAAAATCTGTCAATTATTGTCAAAATTATTTTTTTTCACATCTAGACATGTGAAATGCGTTAACTATGGCAACAAAAATGAAAAAAAAAATTGGTCTGATTTTTTTCTTACTTTTCAGATTTTTTTAGTTTTCGCGGTCTGGATGAGAGAAAGTTTTTTTTTACAAAGTTCAAAATCTGTCAGATATTGTCCAAATTATTTTTTATTTCGTGTCTAGACATGTGAAATGCATGAGCTATGGGAAAAAAAGTGAAAACAAATTTGGTATGATTTTTTCGTACTTTTCAGATTTTCTTAGTTTTCATATAAGGTTCGGGGTCAGGAAAAAAGACAGATTTTTGAAAAATGTCAAAATCTGTCAATTATTGTCAAAATTATTTTTTTTCACATCTAGACATGTGAAATGCGTTAACTATGGCAACAAAAATGAAAAAAAAAAATTGGTCTGATTTTTTTCTTACTTTTCAGATTTTTTTAGTTTTCGCGGTCTGGATGAGAGAAAGTTTTTTTTTACAAAGTTCAAAATCTGTCAGATATTGTCCAAATTATTTTTTATTTCGTGTCTAGACATGTGAAATGCATGAGCTATGGGAAAAAAATTGAAAACAAATTTGGTATGATTTTTTCGTACTTTTCAGATTTTCTTAGTTTTCATATAAGGTTCGGGGTCAGGAAAAAAGACAGATTTTTGAAAAATGTCAAAATCTGTCAATTATTGTCAAAATTATTTTTTTTCACATCTAGACATGTGAAATGCGTTAACTATGGCAACAAAAATGAAAAAAAAAAATTGGTCTGATTTTTTTCTTACTTTTCAGATTTTTTTAGTTTTCGCGGTCTGGATGAGAGAAAGTTTTTTTTACGAAGTTCAAAATCTGTCAGATATTGTCCAAATTATGTTTTATTTCATGTCTAGACATGTGAAATGCATGAGCTATGGGAAAAAAAGTGAAAAAAAATTTGGTTTGATTTTTTCGTACTTTTCAGATTTTCTTAGTTTTCATTTAAGGTTGGGGGTCAGGAAAAAAGTGAGATTTTAGACAAATTTCAATATCTGTCAATTATTGTCCAAATTATTTTTATTTCACATCTAGACATGTGAAATGTATGAACTATGGCAAAAAAAGTGAAAAAAAAATTGGTCTGATTTTTTCTTACTTTTCAGATTTTTTTAGTTTTCGCGTTCAGGATGAGAGAAAGTTTTTTTGACAAATTTGAAAATCTGTCAGACATTGTCCAAATTATTTTTTATTTCATGTCTAGACATGTGAAATGTATGAACTATGGTAAAAAAGTGAAAAAGAAAAAATTGGTCTGATTTTTTGTACTTTTCAGATTTTCTTAGTTTTCATATAAGGTTCGGGGTCAGGAAAAAAGACAGATTTTTGAAAAATGTCAAAATCTGTCTATTATTGTCAAAATTATTTTTTTTCACATCTAGACATGTGAAATGCATGAACTATGGTAAAAAAAGTGAAAAAGAAAAAATTGGTCTGATTTTTTGTACTTTTCAGATTTTCTTAGTTTTCATATAAGTTTCGGGGTCAGGAAAAAAGACAGATTTTTGAAAAATGTCAAAATCTGTCAATTATTGTCAAAATTATTTTTTTTCACATCTAGACATGTGAAATGCGTTAACTATGGCAACAAAAATGAAAAAAAAAATTGGTCTGATTTTTTTCTTACTTTTCAGATTTTTTTAGTTTTCGCGGTCTGGATGAGAGAAAGTTTTTTTTTACAAAGTTCAAAATCTGTCAGATATTGTCCAAATTATTTTTTATTTCGTGTCTAGACATGTGAAATGCATGAGCTATGGGAAAAAAAGTGAAAACAAATTTGGTATGATTTTTTCGTACTTTTCAGATTTTCTTAGTTTTCATATAAGGTTCGGGGTCAGGAAAAAAGACAGATTTTTGAAAAATGTCAAAATCTGTCAATTATTGTCAAAATTATTTTTTTTCACATCTAGACATGTGAAATGCGTTAACTATGGCAACAAAAATGAAAAAAAAAAATTGGTCTGATTTTTTTCTTACTTTTCAGATTTTTTTAGTTTTCGCGGTCTGGATGAGAGAAAGTTTTTTTTTACAAAGTTCAAAATCTGTCAGATATTGTCCAAATTATTTTTTATTTCGTGTCTAGACATGTGAAATGCATGAGCTATGGGAAAAAAATTGAAAACAAATTTGGTATGATTTTTTCGTACTTTTCAGATTTTCTTAGTTTTCATATAAGGTTCGGGGTCAGGAAAAAAGACAGATTTTTGAAAAATGTCAAAATCTGTCAATTATTGTCAAAATTATTTTTTTTCACATCTAGACATGTGAAATGCGTTAACTATGGCAACAAAAATGAAAAAAAAAAATTGGTCTGATTTTTTTCTTACTTTTCAGATTTTTTTAGTTTTCGCGGTCTGGATGAGAGAAAGTTTTTTTTTACGAAGTTCAAAATCTGTCAGATATTGTCCAAATTATGTTTTATTTCATGTCTAGACATGTGAAATGCATGAGCTATGGGAAAAAAAGTGAAAAAAAATTTGGTTTGATTTTTTCGTACTTTTCAGATTTTCTTAGTTTTCATTTAAGGTTGGGGGTCAGGAAAAAAGTGAGATTTTAGACAAATTTCAATATCTGTCAATTATTGTCCAAATTATTTTTATTTCACATCTAGACATGTGAAATGTATGAACTATGGCAAAAAAAGTGAAAAAAAAATTGGTCTGATTTTTTCTTACTTTTCAGATTTTTTTAGTTTTCGCGTTCAGGATGAGAGAAAGTTTTTTTGACAAATTTGAAAATCTGTCAGACATTGTCCAAATTATTTTTTATTTCATGTCTAGACATGTGAAATGTATGAACTATGGTAAAAAAGTGAAAAAGAAAAAATTGGTCTGATTTTTTGTACTTTTCAGATTTTCTTAGTTTTCATATAAGGTTCGGGGTCAGGAAAAAAGACAGATTTTTGAAAAATGTCAAAATCTGTCAATTATTGTCAAAATTATTTTTTTTCACATCTAGACATGTGAAATGCATGAACTATGGTAAAAAAAGTGAAAAAGAAAAAATTGGTCTGATTTTTTGTACTTTTCAGATTTTCTTAGTTTTCATATAAGTTTCGGGGTCAGGAAAAAAGACAGATTTTTGAAAAATGTCAAAATCTGTCAATTATTGTCAAAATTATTTTTTTTCACATCTAGACATGTGAAATGCGTTAACTATAGCAACAAAAATGAAAAAAAAAATTGGTCTGATTTTTTTCTTACTTTTCAGATTTTTTTAGTTTTCGCGGTCTGGATGAGAGAAAGTTTTTTTTTACAAAGTTCAAAATCTGTCAGACATTGTCCAAATTATTTTTTATTTCGTGTCTAGACATGTGAAATGCATGAGCTATGGGAAAAAAAGTGAAAAAAAATTTGGTATGATTTTTTCGTACTTTTCAGATTTTCTTAGTTTTCATATAAGGTTCGGGGTCAGGAAAAAAGACAGATTTTTGAAAAATGTCAAAATCTGTCAATTATTGTCAAAATTATTTTTTTTCACATCTAGACATGTGAAATGCGTTAACTATGGCAACAAAAATGAAAAAAAAAATTGGTCTGATTTTTTTCTTACTTTTCAGATTTTTTTAGTTTTCGCGTTCAGGATGAGAGAAAGTTTTTTTTGACAAATTTGAAAATCTGTCAGACATTGTCCAAATTATTTTTTATTTCATGTCTAGACATGTGAAATGTATGAACTATGGTAAAAAAGTGAGAAAGAAAATATTGGTCTGATTTTTTGTACTTTTCAGATTTTCTTAGTTTCCATATAAGGTTCGGGGTCAGGAAAAAAGACAGATTTTTGAAAAATGTCAAAATCTGTCAATTATTGTCAAAATTATTTTTTTTCACATCTAGACATGTGAAATGCATGAACTATGGTAAAAAAAAGTGAAAAAGAAAAAATTGGTCTGATTTTTTGTACTTTTCAGATTTTCTTAGTTTTCATATAAGGTTCGGGGTCAGGAAAAAAGACAGATTTTTGAAAAATGTCAAAATCTGTCAATTATTGTCAAAATTATTTTTTTTCACATCTAGACATGTGAAATGCATGAACTATGGTAAAAAAAGTGAAAAAGAAAAAATTGGTCTGATTTTTTGTACTTTTCAGATTTTCTTAGTTTTCATATAAGTTTCGGGGTCAGGAAAAAAGACAGATTTTTGAAAAATGTCAAAATCTGTCAATTATTGTCAAAATTATTTTTTTTCACATCTAGACATGTGAAATGCGTTAACTATGGCAACAAAAATGAAAAAAAAAAATTGGTCTGATTTTTTTCTTACTTTTCAGATTTTTTTAGTTTTCGCGGTCTGGATGAGAGAAAGTTTTTTTTTACAAAGTTCAAAATCTGTCAGACATTGTCCAAATTATTTTTTATTTCGTGTCTAGACATGTGAAATGCATGAGCTATGGGAAAAAAAGTGAAAACAAATTTGGTATGATTTTTTCGTACTTTTCAGATTTTCTTAGTTTTCATATAAGGTTCGGGGTCAGGAAAAAAGACAGATTTTTGAAAAATGTCAAAATCTGTCAATTATTGTCAAAATTATTTTTTTTCACATCTAGACATGTGAAATGCGTTAACTATGGCAACAAAAATGAAAAAAAAAAATTGGTCTGATTTTTTTCTTACTTTTCAGATTTTTTTAGTTTTCGCGGTCTGGATGAGAGAAAGTTTTTTTTTACGAAGTTCAAAATCTGTCAGATATTGTCCAAATTATGTTTTATTTCATGTCTAGACATGTGAAATGCATGAGCTATGGGAAAAAAAGTGAAAAAAAATTTGGTTTGATTTTTTCGTACTTTTCAGATTTTCTTAGTTTTCATTTAAGGTTGGGGGTCAGGAAAAAAGTGAGATTTTAGACAAATTTCAATATCTGTCAATTATTGTCCAAATTATTTTTATTTCACATCTAGACATGTGAAATGTATGAACTATGGTAAAAAAAGTGAAAAAGAAAAAATTGGTCTGATTTTTTGTACTTTTCAGATTTTCTTAGTTTCCATATAAGGTTCGGGGTCAGGAAAAAAGACAGATTTTTGAAAAATGTCAAAATCTGTCAGACATTGTCCAAATTATTTTTTATTTCATGTCTAGACATGTGAAATGTATGAACTATGGTAAAAAAGTGAGAAAGAAAATATTGGTCTGATTTTTTGTACTTTTCAGATTTTCTTAGTTTCCATATAAGGTTCGGGGTCAGGAAAAAAGACAGATTTTTGAAAAATGTCAAAATCTGTCAATTATTGTCAAAATTATTTTTTTTCACATCTAGACATGTGAAATGCATGAACTATGGTAAAAAAAGTGAAAAAGAAAAAATTGGTCTGATTTTTTGTACTTTTCAGATTTTCTTAGTTTTCATATAAGTTTCGGGGTCAGGAAAAAAGACAGATTTTTGAAAAATGTCAAAATCTGTCAATTATTGTCAAAATTATTTTTTTTCACATCTAGACATGTGAAATGCGTTAACTATGGCAACAAAAATGAAAAAAAAAAATTGGTCTGATTTTTTTCTTACTTTTCAGATTTTTTTAGTTTTCGCGGTCTGGATGAGAGAAAGTTTTTTTTTACAAAGTTCAAAATCTGTCAGACATTGTCCAAATTATTTTTTATTTCGTGTCTAGACATGTGAAATGCATGAGCTATGGGAAAAAAAGTGAAAACAAATTTGGTATGATTTTTTCGTACTTTTCAGATTTTCTTAGTTTTCATATAAGGTTCGGGGTCAGGAAAAAAGACAGATTTTTGAAAAATGTCAAAATCTGTCAATTATTGTCAAAATTATTTTTTTTCACATCTAGACATGTGAAATGCGTTAACTATGGCAACAAAAATGAAAAAAAAAAATTGGTCTGATTTTTTTCTTACTTTTCAGATTTTTTTAGTTTTCGCGGTCTGGATGAGAGAAAGTTTTTTTTTACGAAGTTCAAAATCTGTCAGATATTGTCCAAATTATGTTTTATTTCATGTCTAGACATGTGAAATGCATGAGCTATGGGAAAAAAAGTGAAAAAAAATTTGGTTTGATTTTTTCGTACTTTTCAGATTTTCTTAGTTTTCATTTAAGGTTGGGGGTCAGGAAAAAAGTGAGATTTTAGACAAATTTCAATATCTGTCAATTATTGTCCAAATTATTTTTATTTCACATCTAGACATGTGAAATGTATGAACTATGGTAAAAAAAGTGAAAAAGAAAAAATTGGTCTGATTTTTTGTACTTTTCAGATTTTCTTAGTTTCCATATAAGGTTCGGGGTCAGGAAAAAAGACAGATTTTTGAAAAATGTCAAAATCTGTCAGACATTGTCCAAATTATTTTTTATTTCATGTCTAGACATGTGAAATGTATGAACTATGGTAAAAAAGTGAGAAAGAAAATATTGGTCTGATTTTTTGTACTTTTCAGATTTTCTTAGTTTCCATATAAGGTTCGGGGTCAGGAAAAAAGACAGATTTTTGAAAAATGTCAAAATCTGTCAATTATTGTCAAAATTATTTTTTTTCACATCTAGACATGTGAAATGCATGAACTATGGTAAAAAAAGTGAAAAAGAAAAAATTGGTCTGATTTTTTGTACTTTTCAGATTTTCTTAGTTTTCATATAAGTTTCGGGGTCAGGAAAAAAGACAGATTTTTGAAAAATGTCAAAATCTGTCAATTATTGTCAAAATTATTTTTTTTCACATCTAGACATGTGAAATGCGTTAACTATGGCAACAAAAATGAAAAAAAAAAATTGGTCTGATTTTTTTCTTACTTTTCAGATTTTTTTAGTTTTCGCGGTCTGGATGAGAGAAAGTTTTTTTTTACAAAGTTCAAAATCTGTCAGACATTGTCCAAATTATTTTTTATTTCGTGTCTAGACATGTGAAATGCATGAGCTATGGGAAAAAAAGTGAAAAAAAATTTGGTATGATTTTTTCGTACTTTTCAGATTTTCTTAGTTTTCATATAAGGTTCGGGGTCAGGAAAAAAGACAGATTTTTGAAAAATGTCAAAATCTGTCAATTATTGTCAAAATTATTTTTTTTCACATCTAGACATGTGAAATGCGTTAACTATGGCAACAAAAATGAAAAAAAAAATTGGTCTGATTTTTTTCTTACTTTTCAGATTTTTTTAGTTTTCGCGTTCAGGATGAGAGAAAGTTTTTTTTTACAAAGTTCAAAATCTGTCAGACATTGTCCAAATTATTTTTTATTTCGTGTCTAGACATGTGAAATGCATGAGCTATGGGAAAAAAAGTGAAAAAAAATTTGGTATGATTTTTTCGTACTTTTCAGATTTTCTTAGTTTTCATTTAAGGTTGGGGGTCAGGAAAAAAGTGAGATTTTAGACAAATTTCAATATCTGTCAATTATTGTCCAAATTATTTTTATTTCACATCTAGACATGTGAAATGTATGAACTATGGCAAAAAAAGTGAAAAAAAAATTGGTATGATTTTTTCTTACTTTTCAGATTTTTTTAGTTTTCGCGTTCAGGATGAGAGAAAGTTTTTTTGACAAATTTGAAAATCTGTCAGACATTGTCCAAATTATTTTTTATTTCATGTCTAGACATGTGAAATGTATGAACTATGGTAAAAAAGTGATAAAGAAAAAATTGGTCTGATTTTTTGTACTTTTCAGATTTTCTTAGTTTTCATATAAGGTTCGGGGTCAGGAAAAAAGACAGATTTTTGAAAAATGTCAAAATCTGTCTATTATTGTCAAAATTATTTTTTTTCACATCTAGACATGTGAAATGCATGAACTATGGTAAAAAAAGTGAAAAAGAAAAAATTGGTCTGATTTTTTGTACTTTTCAGATTTTCTTAGTTTTCATATAAGTTTCGGGGTCAGGAAAAAAGACAGATTTTTGAAAAATGTCAAAATCTGTCAATTATTGTCAAAATTTTTTTTTTTCACATCTAGACATGTGAAATGCGTTAACTATGGCAACAAAAATGAAAAAAAAAAATTGGTCTGATTTTTTTCTTACTTTTCAGATTTTTTTAGTTTTCGCGTTCAGGATGAGAGAAAGTTTTTTTTGACAAATTTGAAAATCTGTCAGACATTGTCCAAATTATTTTTTATTTCATGTCTAGACATGTGAAATGCATGAGCTATGGGAAAAAAAGTGAAAAAAAATTTGGTTTGATTTTTTCGTACTTTTCAGATTTTCTTAGTTTTCATTTAAGGTTGGGGGTCAGGAAAAAAGTGAGATTTTAGACAAATTTCAATATCTGTCAATTATTGTCCAAATTATTTTTATTTCACATCTAGACATGTGAAATGTATGAACTATGGCAAAAAAAGTGAAAAAAAAATTGGTCTGATTTTTTCTTACTTTTCAGATTTTTTTAGTTTTCGCGTTCAGGATGAGAGAAAGTTTTTTTGACAAATTTGAAAATCTGTCAGACATTGTCCAAATTATTTTTTATTTCATGTCTAGACATGTGAAATGTATGAACTATGGTAAAAAAGTGAAAAAGAAAAAATTGGTCTGATTTTTTGTACTTTTCAGATTTTCTTAGTTTTCATATAAGGTTCGGGGTCAGGAAAAAAGACAGATTTTTGAAAAATGTCAAAATCTGTCTATTATTGTCAAAATTATTTTTTTTCACATCTAGACATGTGAAATGCATGAACTATGGTAAAAAAAGTGAAAAAGAAAAAATTGGTCTGATTTTTTGTACTTTTCAGATTTTCTTAGTTTTCATATAAGTTTCGGGGTCAGGAAAAAAGACAGATTTTTGAAAAATGTCAAAATCTGTCAATTATTGTCAAAATTATTTTTTTTCACATCTAGACATGTGAAATGCGTTAACTATGGCAACAAAAATGAAAAAAAAAAATTGGTCTGATTTTTTTCTTACTTTTCAGATTTTTTTAGTTTTCGCGTTCAGGATGAGAGAAAGTTTTTTTTGACAAATTTGAAAATCTGTCAGACATTGTCCAAATTATTTTTTATTTCATGTCTAGACATGTGAAATGCATGAGCTATGGGAAAAAAAGTGAAAAAAAATTTGGTTTGATTTTTTCGTACTTTTCAGATTTTCTTAGTTTTCATTTAAGGTTGGGGGTCAGGAAAAAAGTGAGATTTTAGACAAATTTCAATATCTGTCAATTATTGTCCAAATTATTTTTATTTCACATCTAGACATGTGAAATGTATGAACTATGGCAAAAAAAGTGAAAAAAAAATTGGTCTGATTTTTTCTTACTTTTCAGATTTTTTTAGTTTTCGCGTTCAGGATGAGAGAAAGTTTTTTTGACAAATTTGAAAATCTGTCAGACATTGTCCAAATTATTTTTTATTTCATGTCTAGACATGTGAAATGTATGAACTATGGTAAAAAAGTGAAAAAGAAAAAATTGGTCTGATTTTTTGTACTTTTCAGATTTTCTTAGTTTTCATATAAGGTTCGGGGTCAGGAAAAAAGACAGATTTTTGAAAAATGTCAAAATCTGTCAATTATTGTCAAAATTATTTTTTTTCACATCTAGACATGTGAAATGCATGAACTATGGTAAAAAAAGTGAAAAAGAAAAAATTGGTCTGATTTTTTGTACTTTTCAGATTTTCTTAGTTTTCATATAAGTTTCGGGGTCAGGAAAAAAGACAGATTTTTGAAAAATGTCAAAATCTGTCAATTATTGTCAAAATTATTTTTTTTCACATCTAGACATGTGAAATGCGTTAACTATGGCAACAAAAATGAAAAAAAAAATTGGTCTGATTTTTTTCTTACTTTTCAGATTTTTTTAGTTTTCGCGGTCTGGATGAGAGAAAGTTTTTTTTTACAAAGTTCAAAATCTGTCAGACATTGTCCAAATTATTTTTTATTTCGTGTCTAGACATGTGAAATGCATGAGCTATGGGAAAAAAAGTGAAAAAAAATTTGGTATGATTTTTTCGTACTTTTCAGATTTTCTTAGTTTTCATTTAAGGTTGGGGGTCAGGAAAAAAGTGAGATTTTAGACAAATTTCAATATCTGTCAATTATTGTCCAAATTATTTTTATTTCACATCTAGACATGTGAAATGTATGAACTATGGCAAAAAAAGTGAAAAAAAAATTGGTCTGATTTTTTCTTACTTTTCAGATTTTTTTAGTTTTCGCGTTCAGGATGAGAGAAAGTTTTTTTGACAAATTTGAAAATCTGTCAGACATTGTCCAAATTATTTTTTATTTCATGTCTAGACATGTGAAATGTATGAACTATGGTAAAAAAGTGATAAAGAAAAAATTGGTCTGATTTTTTGTACTTTTCAGATTTTCTTAGTTTTCATATAAGGTTCGGGGTCAGGAAAAAAGACAGATTTTTGAAAAATGTCAAAATCTGTCTATTATTGTCAAAATTATTTTTTTTCACATCTAGACATGTGAAATGCATGAACTATGGTAAAAAAAGTGAAAAAGAAAAAATTGGTCTGATTTTTTGTACTTTTCAGATTTTCTTAGTTTTCATATAAGTTTCGGGGTCAGGAAAAAAGACAGATTTTTGAAAAATGTCAAAATCTGTCAATTATTGTCAAAATTTTTTTTTTTCACATCTAGACATGTGAAATGCGTTAACTATGGCAACAAAAATGAAAAAAAAAAATTGGTCTGATTTTTTTCTTACTTTTCAGATTTTTTTAGTTTTCGCGTTCAGGATGAGAGAAAGTTTTTTTTGACAAATTTGAAAATCTGTCAGACATTGTCCAAATTATTTTTTATTTCATGTCTAGACATGTGAAATGCATGAGCTATGGGAAAAAAAGTGAAAAAAAATTTGGTTTGATTTTTTCGTACTTTTCAGATTTTCTTAGTTTTCATTTAAGGTTGGGGGTCAGGAAAAAAGTGAGATTTTAGACAAATTTCAATATCTGTCAATTATTGTCCAAATTATTTTTATTTCACATCTAGACATGTGAAATGTATGAACTATGGCAAAAAAAGTGAAAAAAAAATTGGTCTGATTTTTTCTTACTTTTCAGATTTTTTTAGTTTTCGCGTTCAGGATGAGAGAAAGTTTTTTTGACAAATTTGAAAATCTGTCAGACATTGTCCAAATTATTTTTTATTTCATGTCTAGACATGTGAAATGTATGAACTATGGTAAAAAAGTGAAAAAGAAAAAATTGGTCTGATTTTTTGTACTTTTCAGATTTTCTTAGTTTTCATATAAGGTTCGGGGTCAGGAAAAAAGACAGATTTTTGAAAAATGTCAAAATCTGTCTATTATTGTCAAAATTATTTTTTTTCACATCTAGACATGTGAAATGCATGAACTATGGTAAAAAAAGTGAAAAAGAAAAAATTGGTCTGATTTTTTGTACTTTTCAGATTTTCTTAGTTTTCATATAAGTTTCGGGGTCAGGAAAAAAGACAGATTTTTGAAAAATGTCAAAATCTGTCAATTATTGTCAAAATTATTTTTTTTCACATCTAGACATGTGAAATGCGTTAACTATGGCAACAAAAATGAAAAAAAAAAATTGGTCTGATTTTTTTCTTACTTTTCAGATTTTTTTAGTTTTCGCGTTCAGGATGAGAGAAAGTTTTTTTTGACAAATTTGAAAATCTGTCAGACATTGTCCAAATTATTTTTTATTTCATGTCTAGACATGTGAAATGCATGAGCTATGGGAAAAAAAGTGAAAAAAAATTTGGTTTGATTTTTTCGTACTTTTCAGATTTTCTTAGTTTTCATTTAAGGTTGGGGGTCAGGAAAAAAGTGAGATTTTAGACAAATTTCAATATCTGTCAATTATTGTCCAAATTATTTTTATTTCACATCTAGACATGTGAAATGTATGAACTATGGCAAAAAAAGTGAAAAAAAAATTGGTCTGATTTTTTCTTACTTTTCAGATTTTTTTAGTTTTCGCGTTCAGGATGAGAGAAAGTTTTTTTGACAAATTTGAAAATCTGTCAGACATTGTCCAAATTATTTTTTATTTCATGTCTAGACATGTGAAATGTATGAACTATGGTAAAAAAGTGAAAAAGAAAAAATTGGTCTGATTTTTTGTACTTTTCAGATTTTCTTAGTTTCCATATAAGGTTCGGGGTCAGGAAAAAAGACAGATTTTTGAAAAATGTCAAAATCTGTCAATTATTTTCAAAATTATTTTTTTTCACATCTAGACATGTGAAATGTATGAACTATGGCAAAAAAAGTGAAAAAAAAATTGGTCTGATTTTTTGTACTTTTCAGATTTTCTTAGTTTTCATATAAGTATCGGGGTCAGGAAAAAAGACAGATTTTTGAAAAATGTCAAAATCTGTCAATTATTGTCAAAATTATTTTTTTTCACATCTAGACATGTGAAATGCGTTAACTATGGCAAAAAAAGTGAAAAAAAAATTGGTCTGATTTTTTGTACTTTTCAGATTTTCTTAGTTTTCATATAAGTTTCGGGGTCAGGAAAAAAGACATATTTTTGAAAAATGTCAAAATCTGTCAATTATTTTCAAAATTATTTTTTTTCACATCTAGACATGTGAAATGTATGAACTATGGCAAAAAAAGTGAAAAAAAAATTGGTCTGATTTTTTGTACTTTTCAGATTTTCTTAGTTTTCATATAAGTTTCGGGGTCAGGAAAAAAGACAGATTTTTGAAAAATGTCAAAATCTGTCAATTATTGTCAAAATTATTTTTTTTCACATCTAGACATGTGAAATGCGTTAACTATGGCAACAAAAATGAAAAAAAAAAATTGGTCTGATTTTTTTCTTACTTTTCAGATTTTTTTAGTTTTCGCGGTCTGGATGAGAGAAAGTTTTTTTTTACAAAGTTCAAAATCTGTCAGACATTGTCCAAATTATTTTTTATTTCGTGTCTAGACATGTGAAATGCATGAGCTATGGGAAAAAAAGTGAAAAAAAATTTGGTATGATTTTTTCGTACTTTTCAGATTTTCTTAGTTTTCATATAAGGTTCGGGGTCAGGAAAAAAGACAGATTTTTGAAAAATGTCAAAATCTGTCAATTATTGTCAAAATTATTTTTTTTCACATCTAGACATGTGAAATGCATTAACTATGGCAACAAAAATGAAAAAAAAAATTGGTCTGATTTTTTTCTTACTTTTCAGATTTTTTTAGTTTTCGCGTTCAGGATGAGAGAAAGTTTTTTTTGACAAATTTGAAAATCTGTCAGACATTGTCCAAATTATGTTTTATTTCATGTCTAGACATGTGAAATGCATGAGCTATGGGGAAAAAAGCGAAAAAAAATTTGGTTTGATTTTTTCGTACTTTTCAGATTTTCTTAGTTTTCATTTAAGGTTGGGGGTCAGGAAAAAAGTGAGATTTTAGACAAATTTCAATATCTGTCAATTATTGTCCAAATTATTTTTATTTCACATCTAGACATGTGAAATGTATGAACTATGGCAAAAAAAGTGAAAAAAAAATTGGTCTGATTTTTTCTTACTTTTCAGATTTTTTTAGTTTTCGCGTTCAGGATGAGAGAAAGTTTTTTTGACAAATTTGAAAATCTGTCAGACATTGTCCAAATTATTTTTTATTTCATGTCTAGACATGTGAAATGTATGAACTATGGTAAAAAAGTGAAAAAGAAAAAATTGGTCTGATTTTTTGTACTTTTCAGATTTTCTTAGTTTCCATATAAGGTTCGGGGTCAGGAAAAAAGACAGATTTTTGAAAAATGTCAAAATCTGTCTATTATTGTCAAAATTATTTTTTTTCACATCTAGACATGTGAAATGCATGAACTATGGTAAAAAAAAGTGAAAAAAAAATTGGTCTGATTTTTTGTACTTTTCAGATTTTCTTAGTTTTCATATAAGTTTCGGGGTCAGGAAAAAAGACATATTTTTGAAAAATGTCAAAATCTGTCAATTATTTTCAAAATTATTTTTTTTCACATCTAGACATGTGAAATGTATGAACTATGGCAAAAAAAGTGAAAAAAAAATTGGTCTGATTTTTTGTACTTTTCAGATTTTCTTAGTTTTCATATAAGTTTCGGGGTCAGGAAAAAAGACAGATTTTTGAAAAATGTCAAAATCTGTCAATTATTGTCAAAATTATTTTTTTTCACATCTAGACATGTGAAATGCGTTAACTATGGCAACAAAAATGAAAAAAAAAATTGGTCTGATTTTTTTCTTACTTTTCAGATTTTTTTAGTTTTCGCGGTCTGGATGAGAGAAAGTTTTTTTTTACAAAGTTCAAAATCTGTCAGACATTGTCCAAATTATTTTTTATTTCATGTCTAGACATGTGAAATGTATGAACTATGGTAAAAAAGTGAGAAAGAAAATATTGGTCTGATTTTTTGTACTTTTCAGATTTTCTTAGTTTTCATATAAGGTTCGGGGTCAGGAAAAAAGACAGATTTTTGAAAAATGTCAAAATCTGTCAATTATTGTCAAAATTATTTTTTTTCACATCTAGACATGTGAAATGCGTTAACTATGGCAACAAAAATGAAAAAAAAAATTGGTCTGATTTTTTTCTTACTTTTCAGATTTTTTTAGTTTTCATTTAAGGTTGGGGGTCAGGAAAAAAGTGAGATTTTAGACAAATTTCAATATCTGTCAATTATTGTCCAAATTATTTTTATTTCACATCTAGACATGTGAAATGCATGAACTATGGTAAAAAAAGTGAAAAAGAAAAAATTGGTCTGATTTTTTGTACTTTTCAGATTTTCTTAGTTTTCATATAAGTTTCGGGGTCAGGAAAAAAGACAGATTTTTGAAAAATCTCAAAATCTGTCAATTATTTTCAAAATTATTTTTTTTCACATCTAGACATGTGAAATGTATGAACTATGGCAACAAAAATGAAAAAAAAAATTGGTCTGATTTTTTTCTTACTTTTCAGATTTTTTTAGTTTTCATTTAAGGTTGGGGGTCAGGAAAAAAGTGAGATTTTAGACAAATTTCAATATCTGTCAATTATTGTCAAAATTATTTTTTTTCACATCTAGACATGTGAAATGCATGAACTATGGTAAAAAAAGTGAAAAAAAAATTGGTCTGATTTTTTGTACTTTTCAGATTTTCTTAGTTTTCATATAAGTTTCGGGGTCAGGAAAAAAGACATATTTTTGAAAAATCTCAAAATCTGTCAATTATTTTCAAAATTATTTTTTTTCACATCTAGACATGTGAAATGTATGAACTATGGCAAAAAAAGTGAAAAAAAAATTGGTCTGATTTTTTGTACTTTTCAGATTTTCTTAGTTTTCATATAAGTTTCGGGGTCAGGAAAAAAGACAGATTTTTGAAAAATGTCAAAATCTTTCAATTATTGTCAAAATTATTTTTTTTCACATCTAGACATGTGAAATGCGTTAACTATAGCAACAAAAATGAAAAAAAAAATTGGTCTGATTTTTTTCTTACTTTTCAGATTTTTTTAGTTTTCGCGGTCTGGATGAGAGAAAGTTTTTTTTTACGAAGTTCAAAATCTGTCAGATATTGTCCAAATTATGTTTTATTTCATGTCTAGACATGTGAAATGCATGAGCTATGGGAAAAAAAGTGAAAAAAAATTTGGTTTGATTTTTTCGTACTTTTCAGATTTTCTTAGTTTTCATTTAAGGTTGGGGGTCAGGAAAAAAGTGAGATTTTAGACAAATTTCAATATCTGTCAATTATTGTCCAAATTATTTTTATTTCACATCTAGACATGTGAAATGTATGAACTATGGCAAAAAAAGTGAAAAAAAAATTGGTCTGATTTTTTCTTACTTTTCAGATTTTTTTAGTTTTCGCGTTCAGGATGAGAGAAAGTTTTTTTGACAAATTTGAAAATCTGTCAGACATTGTCCAAATTATTTTTTATTTCATGTCTAGACATGTGAAATGTATGAACTATGGTAAAAAAGTGAAAAAGAAAAAATTGGTCTGATTTTTTGTACTTTTCAGATTTTCTTAGTTTTCATATAAGGTTCGGGGTCAGGAAAAAAGACAGATTTTTGAAAAATGTCAATATCTGTCAATTATTGTCCAAATTATTTTTATTTCACATCTAGACATGTGAAATGTATGAACTATGGCAAAAAAAGTGAAAAAAAAATTGGTCTGATTTTTTGTACTTTTCAGATTTTCTTAGTTTTCATATAAGTTTCGGGGTCAGGAAAAAAGACAGATTTTTGAAAAATGTCAAAATCTTTCAATTATTGTCAAAATTATTTTTTTTCACATCTAGACATGTGAAATGCGTTAACTATAGCAACAAAAATGAAAAAAAAAATTGGTCTGATTTTTTTCTTACTTTTCAGATTTTTTTAGTTTTCGCGTTCAGGATGAGAGAAAGTTTTTTTGACAAATTTGAAAATCTGTCAGACATTGTCCAAATTATTTTTTATTTCATGTCTAGACATGTGAAATGTATGAACTATGGTAAAAAAGTGAAAAAGAAAAAATTGGTCTGATTTTTTGTACTTTTCAGATTTTCTTAGTTTCCATATAAGGTTCGGGGTCAGGAAAAAAGACAGATTTTTGAAAAATGTCAAAATCTGTCTATTATTGTCAAAATTATTTTTTTTCACATCTAGACATGTGAAATGCATGAACTATGGTAAAAAAAAGTGAAAAAAAAATTGGTCTGATTTTTTGTACTTTTCAGATTTTCTTAGTTTTCATATAAGTTTCGGGGTCAGGAAAAAAGACATATTTTTGAAAAATGTCAAAATCTGTCAATTATTTTCAAAATTATTTTTTTTCACATCTAGACATGTGAAATGTATGAACTATGGCAAAAAAAGTGAAAAAAAAATTGGTCTGATTTTTTGTACTTTTCAGATTTTCTTAGTTTTCATATAAGTTTCGGGGTCAGGAAAAAAGACAGATTTTTGAAAAATGTCAAAATCTGTCAATTATTGTCAAAATTATTTTTTTTCACATCTAGACATGTGAAATGCGTTAACTATGGCAACAAAAATGAAAAAAAAAAATTGGTCTGATTTTTTTCTTACTTTTCAGATTTTTTTAGTTTTCGCGGTCTGGATGAGAGAAAGTTTTTTTTTACAAAGTTCAAAATCTGTCAGACATTGTCCAAATTATTTTTTATTTCGTGTCTAGACATGTGAAATGCATGAGCTATGGGAAAAAAAGTGAAAAAAAATTTGGTATGATTTTTTCGTACTTTTCAGATTTTCTTAGTTTTCATATAAGGTTCGGGGTCAGGAAAAAAGACAGATTTTTGAAAAATGTCAAAATCTGTCAATTATTGTCAAAATTATTTTTTTTCACATCTAGACATGTGAAATGCGTTAACTATGGCAACAAAAATGAAAAAAAAAATTGGTCTGATTTTTTTCTTACTTTTCAGATTTTTTTAGTTTTCGCGTTCAGGATGAGAGAAAGTTTTTTTTGACAAATTTGAAAATCTGTCAGACATTGTCCAAATTATTTTTTATTTCATTTCTAGACATGTGAAATGTATGAACTATGGTAAAAAAGTGAGAAAGAAAATATTGGTCTGATTTTTTGTACTTTTCAGATTTTCTTAGTTTTCATATAAGGTTGGGGGTCAGGAAAAAAGTGAGATTTTAGACAAATTTCAATATCTGTCAATTATTGTCCAAATTATTTTTATTTCACATCTAGACATGTGAAATGTATGAACTATGGCAAAAAAAGTGAAAACAAAATTGGTCTGATTTTTTGTACTTTTCAGATTTTCTTAGTTTTCATATAAGTTTCGGGGTCAGGAAAAAAGACAGATTTTTGAAAAATGTCAAAATCTGTCAATTATTGTCAAAATTATTTTTTTTCACATCTAGACATGTGAAATGCGTTAACTATGGCAACAAAAATGAAAAAAAAAATTGGTCTGATTTTTTTCTTACTTTTCAGATTTTTTTAGTTTTCATTTAAGGTTGGGGGTCAGGAAAAAAGTGAGATTTTAGACAAATTTCAATATCTGTCAATTATTGTCCAAATTATTTTTATTTCACATCTAGACATGTGAAATGCATGAACTATGGTAAAAAAAGTGAAAAAGAAAAAATTGGTCTGATTTTTTGTACTTTTCAGATTTTCTTAGTTTCCATATAAGGTTCGGGGTCAGGAAAAAAGACAGATTTTTGAAAAATGTCAAAATCTGTCTATTATTGTCAAAATTATTTTTTTTCACATCTAGACATGTGAAATGCATGAACTATGGTAAAAAAAGTGAAAAAAAAATTGGTCTGATTTTTTGTACTTTTCAGATTTTCTTAGTTTTCATATAAGTTTCGGGGTCAGGAAAAAAGACATATTTTTGAAAAATCTCAAAATCTGTCAATTATTTTCAAAATTATTTTTTTTCACATCTAGACATGTGAAATGTATGAACTATGGCAAAAAAAGTGAAAAAAAAATTGGTCTGATTTTTTGTACTTTTCAGATTTTCTTAGTTTTCATATAAGTTTCGGGGTCAGGAAAAAAGACAGATTTTTGAAAAATGTCAAAATCTTTCAATTATTGTCAAAATTATTTTTTTTCACATCTAGACATGTGAAATGCGTTAACTATAGCAACAAAAATGAAAAAAAAAATTGGTCTGATTTTTTTCTTACTTTTCAGATTTTTTTAGTTTTCGCGGTCTGGATGAGAGAAAGTTTTTTTTTACGAAGTTCAAAATCTGTCAGATATTGTCCAAATTATGTTTTATTTCATGTCTAGACATGTGAAATGCATGAGCTATGGGAAAAAAAGTGAAAAAAAATTTGGTTTGATTTTTTCGTACTTTTCAGATTTTCTTAGTTTTCATATAAGTTTCGGGGTCAGGAAAAAAGACAGATTTTTGAAAAATGTAAAAATCTGTCAATTATTGTCAAAATTATTTTTATTTCACATCTAGACATGTGAAATGTATGAACTATGGCAAAAAAAGTGAAAAAAAAATTGGTCTGATTTTTTCTTACTTTTCAGATTTTTTTAGTTTTCGCGTTCAGGATGAGAGAAAGTTTTTTTGACAAATTTGAAAATCTGTCAGACATTGTCCAAATTATTTTTTATTTCATACCTAGACATGTGAAATGTATGAACTATGGTAAAAAAGTGAAAAAGAAAAAATTGGTCTGATTTTTTGTACTTTTCAGATTTTCTTAGTTTCCATATAAGGTTCGGGGTCAGGAAAAAAGACAGATTTTTGAAAAATGTCAAAATCTGTCTATTATTGTCAAAATTATTTTTTTTCACATCTAGACATGTGAAATGCATGAACTATGGTAAAAAAAGTGAAAAAAAAATTGGTCTGATTTTTTGTACTTTTCAGATTTTCTTAGTTTTCATATAAGTTTCGGGGTCAGGAAAAAAGACATATTTTTGAAAAATCTCAAAACCTGTCAATTATTTTCAAAATTATTTTTTTTCACATCTAGACATGTGAAATGTATGAACTATGGCAAAAAAAGTGAAAAAAAAATTGGTCTGATTTTTTGTACTTTTCAGATTTTCTTAGTTTTCATATAAGTTTCGGGGTCAGAAAAAAAGACAGATTTTTGAAAAATGTCAAAATCTGTCAATTATTGTCAAAATTATTTTTTTTCACATCTAGACATGTGAAATGCGTTAACTATAGCAACAAAAATGAAAAAAAAAATTGGTCTGATTTTTTTCTTACTTTTCAGATTTTTTTAGTTTTCGCGGTCTGGATGAGAGAAAGTTTTTTTTTACGAAGTTCAAAATCTGTCAGATATTGTCCAAATTATGTTTTATTTCATGTCTAGACATGTGAAATGCATGAGCTATGGGAAAAAAAGTGAAAAAAAATTTGGTTTGATTTTTTCGTACTTTTCAGATTTTCTTAGTTTTCATTTAAGGTTGGGGGTCAGGAAAAAAGTGAGATTTTAGACAAATTTCAATATCTGTCAATTATTGTCCAAATTATTTTTATTTCACATCTAGACATGTGAAATATATGAACTATGGCAAAAAAAGTGAAAAAAAAATTGGTCTGATTTTTTCTTACTTTTCAGATTTTTTTAGTTTTCGCGTTCAGGATGAGAGAAAGTTTTTTTGACAAATTTGAAAATCTGTCAGACATTGTCCAAATTATTTTTTATGTCATGTCTAGACATGTGAAATGTATGAACTATGGTAAAAAAGTGAAAAAGAAAAAATTGGTCTGATTTTTTGTACTTTTCAGATTTTCTTAGTTTTCATATAAGGTTCGGGGTCAGGAAAAAAGTGAGATTTTAGACAAATTTCAATATCTGTCAATTATTGTCCAAATTATTTTTATTTCACATCTAGACATGTGAAATGTATGAACTATGGCAAAAAAAGTGAAAAAAAAATTGGTCTGATTTTTTGTACTTTTCAGATTTTCTTAGTTTTCATATAAGTTTCGGGGTCAGGAAAAAAGACAGATTTTTGAAAAATGTCAAAATCTGTCAATTATTGTCAAAATTATTTTTTTTCACATCTAGACATGTGAAATGCGTTAACTATGGCAACAAAAATGAAAAAAAAAATTGGTCTGATTTTTTTCTTACTTTTCAGATTTTTTTAGTTTTCATTTAAGGTTGGGGGTCAGGAAAAAAGTGAGATTTTAGACAAATTTCAATATCTGTCAATTATTGTCCAAATTATTTTTATTTCACATCTAGACATGTGAAATGCATGAACTATGGTAAAAAAAGTGAAAAAGAAAAAATTGGTCTGATTTTTTGTACTTTTCAGATTTTCTTAGTTTTCATATAAGTTTCGGGGTCAGGAAAAAAGACATATTTTTGAAAAATGTCAAAATCTGTCAATTATTGTCAAAATTATTTTTTTTCACATCTAGACATGTGAAATGCGTTAACTATAGCAACAAAAATGAAAAAAAAAAATTGGTCTGATTTTTTTCTTACTTTTCAGATTTTTTTAGTTTTCGCGTTCAGGATGAGAGAAAGTTTTTTTGACAAATTTGAAAATCTGTCAGACATTGTCCAAATTATTTTTTATTTCATGTCTAGACATGTGAAATGTATGAACTATGGTAAAAAAGTGAGAAAGAAAATATTGGTCTGATTTTTTGTACTTTTCAGATTTTCTTAGTTTTCATATAAGGTTCGGGGTCAGGAAAAAAGACAGATTTTTGAAAAATGTCAAAATCTGTCAATTATTTTCAAAATTATTTTTTTTCACATCTAGACATGTGAAATGTATGAACTATGGCAAAAAAAGTGAAAAAAAAATTGGTCTGATTTTTTGTACTTTTCAGATTTTCTTAGTTTTCATATAAGTTTCGGGGTCAGGAAAAAAGACAGATTTTTGAAAAATGTCAAAATCTTTCAATTATTGTCAAAATTATTTTTTTTCACATCTAGACATGTGAAATGCGTTAACTATAGCAACAAAAATGAAAAAAAAAATTGGTCTGATTTTTTTCTTACTTTTCAGATTTTTTTAGTTTTCGCGGTCTGGATGAGAGAAAGTTTTTTTTTACGAAGTTCAAAATCTGTCAGATATTGTCCAAATTATGTTTTATTTCATGTCTAGACATGTGAAATGCATGAGCTATGGGAAAAAAATGAAAAAAAATTTGGTTTGATTTTTTCGTACTTTTCAGATTTTCTTAGTTTTCATATAAGTTTCGGGGTCAGGAAAAAAGACAGATTTTTGAAAAATGTAAAAATCTGTCAATTATTGTCAAAATTATTTTTATTTCACATCTAGACATGTGAAATGTATGAACTATGGCAAAAAAAGTGAAAAAAAAATTGGTCTGATTTTTTCTTACTTTTCAGATTTTTTTAGTTTTCGCGTTCAGGATGAGAGAAAGTTTTTTTGACAAATTTGAAAATCTGTCAGACATTGTCCAAATTATTTTTTATTTCATACCTAGACATGTGAAATGTATGAACTATGGTAAAAAAGTGAAAAAGAAAAAATTGGTCTGATTTTTTGTACTTTTCAGATTTTCTTAGTTTCCATATAAGGTTCGGGGTCAGGAAAAAAGACAGATTTTTGAAAAATGTCAAAATCTGTCTATTATTGTCAAAATTATTTTTTTTCACATCTAGACATGTGAAATGCATGAACTATGGTAAAAAAAGTGAAAAAAAAATTGGTCTGATTTTTTGTACTTTTCAGATTTTCTTAGTTTTCATATAAGTTTCGGGGTCAGGAAAAAAGACATATTTTTGAAAAATCTCAAAACCTGTCAATTATTTTCAAAATTATTTTTTTTCACATCTAGACATGTGAAATGTATGAACTATGGCAAAAAAAGTGAAAAAAAAATTGGTCTGATTTTTTGTACTTTTCAGATTTTCTTAGTTTTCATATAAGTTTCGGGGTCAGGAAAAAAGACAGATTTTTGAAAAATGTCAAAATCTTTCAATTATTGTCAAAATTATTTTTTTTCACATCTAGACATGTGAAATGCGTTAACTATAGCAACAAAAATGAAAAAAAAAATTGGTCTGATTTTTTTCTTACTTTTCAGATTTTTTTAGTTTTCGCGGTCTGGATGAGAGAAAGTTTTTTTTTACGAAGTTCAAAATCTGTCAGATATTGTCCAAATTATGTTTTATTTCATGTCTAGACATGTGAAATGCATGAGCTATGGGAAAAAAAGTGAAAAAAAATTTGGTTTGATTTTTTCGTACTTTTCAGATTTTCTTAGTTTTCATATAAGTTTCGGGGTCAGGAAAAAAGACAGATTTTTGAAAAATGTAAAAATCTGTCAATTATTGTCAAAATTATTTTTATTTCACATCTAGACATGTGAAATGTATGAACTATGGCAAAAAAAGTGAAAAAAAAATTGGTCTGATTTTTTCTTACTTTTCAGATTTTTTTAGTTTTCGCGTTCAGGATGAGAGAAAGTTTTTTTGACAAATTTGAAAATCTGTCAGACATTGTCCAAATTATTTTTTATTTCATACCTAGACATGTGAAATGTATGAACTATGGTAAAAAAGTGAAAAAGAAAAAATTGGTCTGATTTTTTGTACTTTTCAGATTTTCTTAGTTTCCATATAAGGTTCGGGGTCAGGAAAAAAGACAGATTTTTGAAAAATGTCAAAATCTGTCTATTATTGTCAAAATTATTTTTTTTCACATCTAGACATGTGAAATGCATGAACTATGGTAAAAAAAGTGAAAAAAAAATTGGTCTGATTTTTTGTACTTTTCAGATTTTCTTAGTTTTCATATAAGTTTCGGGGTCAGGAAAAAAGACATATTTTTGAAAAATCTCAAAACCTGTCAATTATTTTCAAAATTATTTTTTTTCACATCTAGACATGTGAAATGTATGAACTATGGCAAAAAAAGTGAAAAAAAAATTGGTCTGATTTTTTGTACTTTTCAGATTTTCTTAGTTTTCATATAAGTTTCGGGGTCAGAAAAAAAGACAGATTTTTGAAAAATGTCAAAATCTGTCAATTATTGTCAAAATTATTTTTTTTCACATCTAGACATGTGAAATGCGTTAACTATAGCAACAAAAATGAAAAAAAAAATTGGTCTGATTTTTTTCTTACTTTTCAGATTTTTTTAGTTTTCGCGGTCTGGATGAGAGAAAGTTTTTTTTTACGAAGTTCAAAATCTGTCAGATATTGTCCAAATTATGTTTTATTTCATGTCTAGACATGTGAAATGCATGAGCTATGGGAAAAAAAGTGAAAAAAAATTTGGTTTGATTTTTTCGTACTTTTCAGATTTTCTTAGTTTTCATTTAAGGTTGGGGGTCAGGAAAAAAGTGAGATTTTAGACAAATTTCAATATCTGTCAATTATTGTCCAAATTATTTTTATTTCACATCTAGACATGTGAAATGTATGAACTATGGCAAAAAAAGTGAAAAAAAAATTGGTCTGATTTTTTCTTACTTTTCAGATTTTTTTAGTTTTCGCGTTCAGGATGAGAGAAAGTTTTTTTGACAAATTTGAAAATCTGTCAGACATTGTCCAAATTATTTTTTATGTCATGTCTAGACATGTGAAATGTATGAACTATGGTAAAAAAGTGAAAAAGAAAAAATTGGTCTGATTTTTTGTACTTTTCAGATTTTCTTAGTTTTCATATAAGGTTCGGGGTCAGGAAAAAAGTGAGATTTTAGACAAATTTCAATATCTGTCAATTATTGTCCAAATTATTTTTATTTCACATCTAGACATGTGAAATGTATGAACTATGGCAAAAAAAGTGAAAAAAAAATTGGTCTGATTTTTTGTACTTTTCAGATTTTCTTAGTTTTCATATAAGTTTCGGGGTCAGGAAAAAAGACAGATTTTTGAAAAATGTCAAAATCTGTCAATTATTGTCAAAATTATTTTTTTTCACATCTAGACATGTGAAATGCGTTAACTATGGCAACAAAAATGAAAAAAAAAATTGGTCTGATTTTTTTCTTACTTTTCAGATTTTTTTAGTTTTCATTTAAGGTTGGGGGTCAGGAAAAAAGTGAGATTTTAGACAAATTTCAATATCTGTCAATTATTGTCCAAATTATTTTTATTTCACATCTAGACATGTGAAATGCATGAACTATGGTAAAAAAAGTGAAAAAGAAAAAATTGGTCTGATTTTTTGTACTTTTCAGATTTTCTTAGTTTTCATATAAGTTTCGGGGTCAGGAAAAAAGACATATTTTTGAAAAATGTCAAAATCTGTCAATTATTGTCAAAATTATTTTTTTTCACATCTAGACATGTGAAATGCGTTAACTATAGCAACAAAAATGAAAAAAAAAATTGGTCTGATTTTTTTCTTACTTTTCAGATTTTTTTAGTTTTCGCGTTCAGGATGAGAGAAAGTTTTTTTGACAAATTTGAAAATCTGTCAGACATTGTCCAAATTATTTTTTATTTCATGTCTAGACATGTGAAATGTATGAACTATGGTAAAAAAGTGAGAAAGAAAATATTGGTCTGATTTTTTGTACTTTTCAGATTTTCTTAGTTTTCATATAAGGTTCGGGGTCAGGAAAAAAGACAGATTTTTGAAAAATGTCAAAATCTGTCAATTATTGTCAAAATTATTTTTATTTCACATCTAGACATGTGAAATGTATGAACTATGGCAAAAAAAGTGAAAAAAAAATTGGTCTGATTTTTTGTACTTTTCAGATTTTCTTAGTTTTCATATAAGTTTCGGGGTCAGGAAAAAAGACATATTTTTGAAAAATGTCAAAATCTGTCAATTATTTTCAAAATTATTTTTTTTCACATCTAGACATGTGAAATGCGTTAACTATAGCAACAAAAATGAAAAAAAAAATTGGTCTGATTTTTTTCTTACTTTTCAGATTTTTTTAGTTTTCGCGGTCTGGATGAGAGAAAGTTTTTTTTTACGAAGTTCAAAATCTGTCAGATATTGTCCAAATTATGTTTTATTTCATGTCTAGACATGTGAAATGCATGAGCTATGGGAAAAAAAGTGAAAAAAAATTTGGTTTGATTTTTTCGTACTTTTCAGATTTTCTTAGTTTTCATTTAAGGTTGGGGGTCAGGAAAAAAGTGAGATTTTAGACAAATTTCAATATCTGTCAATTATTGTCCAAATTATTTTTATTTCACATCTAGACATGTGAAATGTATGAACTATGGCAAAAAAAGTGAAAAAAAAATTGGTCTGATTTTTTCTTACTTTTCAGATTTTTTTAGTTTTCGCGTTCAGGATGAGAGAAAGTTTTTTTGACAAATTTGAAAATCTGTCAGACATTGTCCAAATTATTTTTTATGTCATGTCTAGACATGTGAAATGTATGAACTATGGTAAAAAAGTGAAAAAGAAAAAATTGGTCTGATTTTTTGTACTTTTCAGATTTTCTTAGTTTTCATATAAGGTTCGGGGTCAGGAAAAAAGTGAGATTTTAGACAAATTTCAATATCTGTCAATTATTGTCCAAATTATTTTTATTTCACATCTAGACATGTGAAATGTATGAACTATGGCAAAAAAAGTGAAAAAAAAATTGGTCTGATTTTTTGTACTTTTCAGATTTTCTTAGTTTTCATATAAGTTTCGGGGTCAGGAAAAAAGACAGATTTTTGAAAAATGTCAAAATCTGTCAATTATTGTCAAAATTATTTTTTTTCACATCTAGACATGTGAAATGCGTTAACTATGGCAACAAAAATGAAAAAAAAAATTGGTCTGATTTTTTTCTTACTTTTCAGATTTTTTTAGTTTTCATTTAAGGTTGGGGGTCAGGAAAAAAGTGAGATTTTAGACAAATTTCAATATCTGTCAATTATTGTCCAAATTATTTTTATTTCACATCTAGACATGTGAAATGCATGAACTATGGTAAAAAAAGTGAAAAAGAAAAAATTGGTCTGATTTTTTGTACTTTTCAGATTTTCTTAGTTTTCATATAAGTTTCGGGGTCAGGAAAAAAGACATATTTTTGAAAAATGTCAAAATCTGTCAATTATTGTCAAAATTATTTTTTTTCACATCTAGACATGTGAAATGCGTTAACTATAGCAACAAAAATGAAAAAAAAAATTGGTCTGATTTTTTTCTTACTTTTCAGATTTTTTTAGTTTTCGCGTTCAGGATGAGAGAAAGTTTTTTTGACAAATTTGAAAATCTGTCAGACATTGTCCAAATTATTTTTTATTTCATGTCTAGACATGTGAAATGTATGAACTATGGTAAAAAAGTGAGAAAGAAAATATTGGTCTGATTTTTTGTACTTTTCAGATTTTCTTAGTTTTCATATAAGGTTCGGGGTCAGGAAAAAAGACAGATTTTTGAAAAATGTCAAAATCTGTCAATTATTGTCAAAATTATTTTTATTTCACATCTAGACATGTGAAATGTATGAACTATGGCAAAAAAAGTGAAAAAAAAATTGGTCTGATTTTTTGTACTTTTCAGATTTTCTTAGTTTTCATATAAGTTTCGGGGTCAGGAAAAAAGACATATTTTTGAAAAATGTCAAAATCTGTCAATTATTTTCAAAATTATTTTTTTTCACATCTAGACATGTGAAATGTATGAACTATGGCAAAAAAAGTGAAAAAAAAATTGGTCTGATTTTTTCTTACTTTTCAGATTTTTTTAGTTTTCGCGTTCAGGATGAGAGAAAGTTTTTTTGACAAATTTGAAAATCTGTCAGACATTGTCCAAATTATGTTTTATTTCATGTCTAGACATGTGAAATGCATGAGCTATGGGAAAAAAAGCGAAAAAAAATTTGGTTTGATTTTTTCGTACTTTTCAGATTTTCTTAGTTTTCATTTAAGGTTGGGGGTCAGGAAAAAAGTGAGATTTTAGACAAATTTCAATATCTGTCATTTATTGTCCAAATTATTTTTATTTCATATCTAGACATGTGAAATGTATGAACTATGGCAAAAAAAGTGAAAAAAAAATTGGTCTGATTTTTTGTACTTTTCAGATTTTCTTAGTTTTCATATAAGTTTCGGGGTCAGGAAAAAAGACAGATTTTTGAAAAATGTCAAAATCTGTCAATTATTGTCAAAATTATTTTTTTTCACATCTAGACATGTGAAATGCGTTAACTATGGCAACAAAAATGAAAAAAAAAATTGGTCTGATTTTTTTCTTACTTTTCAGATTTTTTTAGTTTTCATTTAAGGTTGGGGGTCAGGAAAAAAGTGAGATTTTAGACAAATTTCAATATCTGTCAATTATTGTCCAAATTATTTTTATTTCACATCTAGACATGTGAAATGCATGAACTATGGTAAAAAAAGTGAAAAAGAAAAAATTGGTCTGATTTTTTGTACTTTTCAGATTTTCTTAGTTTTCATATAAGTTTCGGGGTCAGGAAAAAAGACATATTTTTGAAAAATGTCAAAATCTGTCAATTATTTTCAAAATTATTTTTTTTCACATCTAGACATGTGAAATGTATGAACTATGGCAAAAAAAGTGAAAAAAAAATTGGTCTGATTTTTTCTTACTTTTCAGATTTTTTTAGTTTTCGCGTTCAGGATGAGAGAAAGTTTTTTTGACAAATTTGAAAATCTGTCAGACATTGTCCAAATTATGTTTTATTTCATGTCTAGACATGTGAAATGCATGAGCTATGGGAAAAAAAGCGAAAAAAAATTTGGTTTGATTTTTTCGTACTTTTCAGATTTTCTTAGTTTTCATTTAAGGTTGGGGGTCAGGAAAAAAGTGAGATTTTAGACAAATTTCAATATCTGTCATTTATTGTCCAAATTATTTTTATTTCATATCTAGACATGTGAAATGCATGAACTATGGCAAAAAAAGTGAAAAAAAAATTGGTCTGATTTTTTGTACTTTTCAGATTTTCTTAGTTTTCATATAAGTTTCGGGGTCAGGAAAAAAGACATGTTTTTGAAAAATGTCAAAATCTGTCAATTATTTTCAAAATTATTTTTTTTCACATCTAGACATGTGAAATGTATGAACTATGGCAAAAAAAGTGAAAAAAAAATTGGTCTGATTTTTTCTTACTTTTCAGATTTTTTTAGTTTTCACGTTCAGGATGAGAGAAAGTTTTTTTGACAAATTTGAAAATCTGTCAGACATTGTCCAAATTATTTTTTATTTCATGTCTAGACATGTGAAATGTATGAACTATGGTAAAAAAGTGAGAAAGAAAATATTGGTCTGATTTTTTGTACTTTTCAGATTTTCTTAGTTTTCATATAAGGTTCGGGGTCAGGAAAAAAGACAGATTTTTGAAAAATGTCAAAATCTGTCAATTATTGTCAAAATTATTTTTATTTCACATCTAGACATGTGAAATGTATGAACTATGGCAAAAAAAGTGAAAAAGAAAAAATTGGTCTGATTTTTTGTACTTTTCAGATTTTCTTAGTTTTCATATAAGTTTCGGGGTCAGGAAAAAAGACAGATTTTTGAAAAATGTCAAAATCTGTCAATTATTGTCAAAATTATTTTTTTTCACATCTAGACATGTGAAATGCGTTAACTATGGCAACAAAAATGAAAAAAAAAATTGGTCTGATTTTTTTCTTACTTTTCAGATTTTTTTAGTTTTCGCGGTCTGGATGAGAGAAAGTTTTTTTTTACAAAGTTCAAAATCTGTCAGACATTGTCCAAATTATGTTTTATTTCATGTCTAGACATGTGAAATGCATGAGCTATGGGAAAAAAAGTGAAAAAAAATTTGGTTTGATTTTTTCGTACTTTTCAGATTTTCTTAGTTTTCATTTAAGGTTGGGGGTCAGGAAAAAAGTGAGATTTTAGACAAATTTCAATATCTGTCAATTATTGTCCAAATTATTTTTATTTCACATCTAGACATGTGAAATGTATGAACTATGGCAAAAAAAGTGAAAAAAAAATTGGTCTGATTTTTTCTTACTTTTCAGATTTTTTTAGTTTTCGCGTTCAGGATGAGAGAAAGTTTTTTTGACAAATTTGAAAATCTGTCAGACATTGTCCAAATTATTTTTTATTTCATGTCTAGACATGTGAAATGTATGAACTATGGTAAAAAAGTGAAAAAGAAAAAATTGGTCTGATTTTTTGTACTTTTCAGATTTTCTTAGTTTTCATATAAGTTTCGGGGTCAGGAAAAAAGACAGATTTTTGAAAAATGTCAAAATCTGTCAATTATTGTCAAAATTATTTTTTTTCACATCTAGACATGTGAAATGCGTTAACTATGGCAACAAAAATGAAAAAAAAAAATTGGTCTGATTTTTTTCTTACTTTTCAGATTTTTTTAGTTTTCGCGGTCTGGATGAGAGAAAGTTTTTTTTTACAAAGTTCAAAATCTGTCAGACATTGTCCAAATTATTTTTTATTTCGTGTCTAGACATGTGAAATGCATGAGCTATGGGAAAAAAAGTGAAAACAAATTTGGTATGATTTTTTCGTACTTTTCAGATTTTCTTAGTTTTCATTTAAGGTTGGGGGTCAGGAAAAAAGTGAGATTTTAGACAAATTTCAATATCTGTCAATTATTGTCCAAATTATTTTTATTTCACATCTAGACATGTGAAATGTATGAACTATGGCAAAAAAAGTGAAAAAAAAATTGGTCTGATTTTTTGTACTTTTCAGATTTTCTTAGTTTTCATATAAGTTTCGGGGTCAGGAAAAAAGACAGATTTTTGAAAAATGTCAAAATCTGTCAATTATTTTCAAAATTATTTTTTTTCACATCTAGACATGTGAAATGTATGAACTATGGCAAAAAAAGTGAAAAAAAAATTGGTCTGATTTTTTCTTACTTTTCAGATTTTTTTAGTTTTCGCGTTCAGGATGAGAGAAAGTTTTTTTGACAAATTTGAAAATCTGTCAGACATTGTCCAAATTATTTTTTATTTCATGTCTAGACATGTGAAATGTATGAACTATGGTAAAAAAGTGAGAAAGAAAATATTGGTCTGATTTTTTGTACTTTTCAGATTTTCTTAGTTTCCATATAAGGTTCGGGGTCAGGAAAAAAGACAGATTTTTGAAAAATGTCAAAATCTGTCTATTATTTTCAAAATTATTTTTTTTCACATCTAGACATGTGAAATGTATGAACTATGGCAAAAAAAGTGAAAAAAAAATTGGTCTGATTTTTTCTTACTTTTCAGATTTTTTTAGTTTTCGCGTTCAGGATGAGAGAAAGTTTTTTTGACAAATTTGAAAATCTGTCAGACATTGTCCAAATTATTTTTTATTTCATGTCTAGACATGTGAAATGTATGAACTATGGTAAAAAAGTGAAAAAGAAAAAATTGGTCTGATTTTTTGTACTTTTCAGATTTTCTTAGTTTTCATATAAGTTTCGGGGTCAGGAAAAAAGACAGATTTTTGAAAAATGTCAAAATCTGTCAATTATTGTCAAAATTATTTTTTTTCACATCTAGACATGTGAAATGCGTTAACTATGGCAACAAAAATGAAAAAAAAAAATTGGTCTGATTTTTTTCTTACTTTTCAGATTTTTTTAGTTTTCGCGGTCTGGATGAGAGAAAGTTTTTTTTTACAAAGTTCAAAATCTGTCAGACATTGTCCAAATTATTTTTTATTTCGTGTCTAGACATGTGAAATGCATGAGCTATGGGAAAAAAAGTGAAAACAAATTTGGTATGATTTTTTCGTACTTTTCAGATTTTCTTAGTTTTCATTTAAGGTTGGGGGTCAGGAAAAAAGTGAGATTTTAGACAAATTTCAATATCTGTCAATTATTGTCCAAATTATTTTTATTTCACATCTAGACATGTGAAATGTATGAACTATGGCAAAAAAAGTGAAAAAAAAATTGGTCTGATTTTTTGTACTTTTCAGATTTTCTTAGTTTTCATATAAGATTCGGGGTCTGGAAAAAAGACAGATTTTTGAAAAATGTCAAAATCTGTCAATTATTTTCAAAATTATTTTTTTTCACATCTAGACATGTGAAATGCATGAACTATGGTAAAAAAAGTGAAAAAGAAAAAATTGGTCTGATTTTTTGTACTTTTCAGATTTTCTTAGTTTTCATATAAGTTTCGGGGTCAGGAAAAAAGACAGATTTTTGAAAAATGTCAAAATCTGTCAATTATTGTCAAAATTATTTTTTTTCACATCTAGACATGTGAAATGCGTTAACTATGGCAACAAAAATGAAAAAAAAAAATTGGTCTGATTTTTTTCTTACTTTTCAGATTTTTTTAGTTTTCATTTAAGGTTGGGGGTCAGGAAAAAAGTGAGATTTTAGACAAATTTCAATATCTGTCAATTATTGTCCAAATTATTTTTATTTCACATCTAGACATGTGAAATGCATGAACTATGGTAAAAAAAGTGAAAAAGAAAAAATTGGTCTGATTTTTTGTACTTTTCAGATTTTCTTAGTTTTCATATAAGTTTCGGGGTCAGGAAAAAAGACAGATTTTTGAAAAATGTCAAAATCTGTCAATTATTGTCAAAATTATTTTTTTTCACATCTAGACATGTGAAATGCGTTAACTATAGCAACAAAAATGAAAAAAAAAATTGGTCTGATTTTTTTCTTACTTTTCAGATTTTTTTAGTTTTCGCGGTCTGGATGAGAGAAAGTTTTTTTTTACGAAGTTCAAAATCTGTCAGATATTGTCCAAATTATGTTTTATTTCATGTCTAGACATGTGAAATGCATGAGCTATGGGAAAAAAAGTGAAAAAAAATTTGGTTTGATTTTTTCGTACTTTTCAGATTTTCTTAGTTTTCATTTAAGGTTGGGGGTCAGGAAAAAAGTGAGATTTTAGACAAATTTCAATATCTGTCAATTATTGTCCAAATTATTTTTATTTCACATCTAGACATGTGAAATGTATGAACTATGGCAAAAAAAGTGAAAAAAAAATTGGTCTGATTTTTTCTTACTTTTCAGATTTTTTTAGTTTTCGCGTTCAGGATGAGAGAAAGTTTTTTTGACAAATTTGAAAATCTGTCAGACATTGTCCAAATTATTTTTTATTTCATGTCTAGACATGTGAAATGTATGAACTATGGTAAAAAAGTGAAAAAGAAAAAATTGGTCTGATTTTTTGTACTTTTCAGATTTTCTTAGTTTTCATATAAGGTTCGGGGTCAGGAAAAAAGACAGATTTTTGAAAAATGTCAAAATCTGTCTATTATTGTCAAAATTTTTTTTTTTCACATCTAGACATGTGAAATGCATGAACTATGGTAAAAAAAGTGAAAAAGAAAAAATTGGTCTGATTTTTTGTACTTTTCAGATTTTCTTAGTTTTCATATAAGTTTCGGGGTCAGGAAAAAAGACAGATTTTTGAAAAATGTCAAAATCTGTCAATTATTGTCAAAATTATTTTTTTTCACATCTAGACATGTGAAATGCGTTAACTATGGCAACAAAAATGAAAAAAAAAAATTGGTCTGATTTTTTTCTTACTTTTCAGATTTTTTTAGTTTTCGCGGTCTGGATGAGAGAAAGTTTTTTTTTACAAAGTTCAAAATCTGTCAGACATTGTCCAAATTATTTTTTATTTCGTGTCTAGACATGTGAAATGCATGAGCTATGGGAAAAAAAGTGAAAACAAATTTGGTATGATTTTTTCGTACTTTTCAGATTTTCTTAGTTTTCATTTAAGGTTGGGGGTCAGGAAAAAAGTGAGATTTTAGACAAATTTCAATATCTGTCAATTATTGTCCAAATTATTTTTATTTCACATCTAGACATGTGAAATGTATGAACTATGGCAAAAAAAGTGAAAAAAAAATTGGTCTGATTTTTTGTACTTTTCAGATTTTCTTAGTTTTCATATAAGTTTCGGGGTCAGGAAAAAAGACAGATTTTTGAAAAATGTCAAAATCTGTCAATTATTTTCAAAATTATTTTTTTTCAGATCTAGACATGTGAAATGTATGAACTATGGCAAAAAAAGTGAAAAAAAAATTGGTCTGATTTTTTCTTACTTTTCAGATTTTTTTAGTTTTCGCGTTCAGGATGAGAGAAAGTTTTTTTGACAAATTTGAAAATCTGTCAGACATTGTCCAAATTATTTTTTATTTCATGTCTAGACATGTGAAATGTATGAACTATGGTAAAAAAGTGAGAAAGAAAATATTGGTCTGATTTTTTGTACTTTTCAGATTTTCTTAGTTTCCATATAAGGTTCGGGGTCAGGAAAAAAGACAGATTTTTGAAAAATGTCAAAATCTGTCTATTATTGTCAAAATTATTTTTTTTCACATCTAGACATGTGAAATGCATGAACTATGGTAAAAAAAGTGAAAAAGAAAAAATTGGTCTGATTTTTTGTACTTTTCAGATTTTCTTAGTTTTCATATAAGTTTCGGGGTCAGGAAAAAAGACAGATTTTTGAAAAATGTCAAAATCTGTCAATTATTGTCAAAATTATTTTTTTTCACATCTAGACATGTGAAATGCGTTAACTATGGCAACAAAAATGAAAAAAAAAATTGGTCTGATTTTTTTCTTACTTTTCAGATTTTTTTAGTTTTCGCGGTCTGGATGAGAGAAAGTTTTTTTTTACAAAGTTCAAAATCTGTCAGACATTGTCCAAATTATGTTTTATTTCATGTCTAGACATGTGAAATGCATGAGCTATGGGAAAAAAAGCGAAAAAAAATTTGGTTTGATTTTTTCGTACTTTTCAGATTTTCTTAGTTTTCATTTAAGGTTGGGGGTCAGGAAAAAAGTGAGATTTTAGACATATTTCAATATCTGTCAATTATTGTCCAAATTATTTTTATTTCACATCTAGACATGTGAAATGTATGAACTATGGCAAAAAAAGTGAAAAAAAAATTGGTCTGATTTTTTGTACTTTTCAGATTTTCTTAGTTTTCATAAAAGTTTCGGGGTCAGGAAAAAAGACAGATTTTTGAAAAATGTAAAAATCTGTCAATTATTTTCAAAATTATTTTTTTTCACATCTAGACATGTGAAATGTATGAACTATGGCAAAAAAAGTGAAAAAAAAATTGGTCTGATTTTTTCTTACTTTTCAGATTTTTTTAGTTTTCGCGTTCAGGATGAGAGAAAGTTTTTTTGACAAATTTGAAAATCTGTCAGACATTGTCCAAATAATTTTTTATTTCATGTCTAGACATGTGAAATGTATGAACTATGGTAAAAAAGTGAGAAAGAAAATATTGGTCTGATTTTTTGTACTTTTCAGATTTTCTTAGTTTTCATATAAGGTTCGGGGTCAGGAAAAAAGTGAGATTTTAGACAAATTTCAATATCTGTCAATTATTGTCCAAATTATTTTTATTTCACATCTAGACATGTGAAATGTATGAACTATGGCAAAAAAAGTGAAAAAAAAATTGGTCTGATTTTTTCTTACTTTTCAGATTTTTTTAGTTTTCGCGTTCAGGATGAGAGAAAGTTTTTTTGACAAATTTGAAAATCTGTCAGACATTGTCCAAATTATTTTTTATTTCATGTCTAGACATGTGAAATGTATGAACTATGGTAAAAAAGTGAGAAAGAAAATATTGGTCTGATTTTTTGTACTTTTCAGATTTTCTTAGTTTCCATATAAGGTTCGGGGTCAGGAAAAAAGACAGATTTTTGAAAAATGTCAAAATCTGTCTATTATTGTCAAAATTATTTTTTTTCACATCTAGACATGTGAAATGCATGAACTATGGTAAAAAAAGTGAAAAAGAAAAAATTGGTCTGATTTTTTGTACTTTTCAGATTTTCTTAGTTTTCATATAAGTTTCGGGGTCAGGAAAAAAGACAGATTTTTGAAAAATGTCAAAATCTGTCAATTATTGTCAAAATTATTTTTTTTCACATCTAGACATGTGAAATGCGTTAACTATGGCAACAAAAATGAAAAAAAAAATTGGTCTGATTTTTTTCTTACTTTTCAGATTTTTTTAGTTTTCGCGGTCTGGATGAGAGAAAGTTTTTTTTTACAAAGTTCAAAATCTGTCAGACATTGTCCAAATTATGTTTTATTTCATGTCTAGACATGTGAAATGCATGAGCTATGGGAAAAAAAGTGAAAAAAAATTTGGTTTGATTTTTTCGTACTTTTCAGATTTTCTTAGTTTTCATTTAAGGTTGGGGGTCAGGAAAAAAGTGAGATTTTAGACAAATTTCAATATCTGTCAATTATTGTCCAAATTATTTTTATTTCACATCTAGACATGTGAAATGTATGAACTATGGCAAAAAAAGTGAAAAAAAAATTGGTCTGATTTTTTCTTACTTTTCAGATTTTTTTAGTTTTCGCGTTCAGGATGAGAGAAAGTTTTTTTGACAAATTTGAAAATCTGTCAGACATTGTCCAAATTATTTTTTATTTCATGTCTAGACATGTGAAATGTATGAACTATGGTAAAAAAGTGAAAAAGAAAAAATTGGTCTGATTTTTTGTACTTTTCAGATTTTCTTAGTTTTCATATAAGATTCGGGGTCTGGAAAAAAGACAGATTTTTGAAAAATGTCAAAATTTGTCTATTATTGTCAAAAAATTTTTTTTTCACATCTAGACATGTGAAATGCATGAACTATGGTAAAAAAAGTGAAAAAGAAAAAATTGGTCTGATTTTTTGTACTTTTCAGATTTTCTTAGTTTTCATATAAGTTTCGGGGTCAGGAAAAAAGACAGATTTTTGAAAAATGTCAAAATCTGTCAATTATTGTCAAAATTATTTTTTTTCACATCTAGACATGTGAAATGCGTTAACTATGGCAACAAAAATGAAAAAAAAAAATTGGTCTGATTTTTTTCTTACTTTTCAGATTTTTTTAGTTTTCGCGGTCTGGATGAGAGAAAGTTTTTTTTTACGAAGTTCAAAATCTGTCAGATATTGTCCAAATTATGTTTTATTTCATGTCTAGACATGTGAAATGCATGAGCTATGGGAAAAAAAGTGAAAAAAAATTTGGTTTGATTTTTTCGTACTTTTCAGATTTTCTTAGTTTTCATTTAAGGTTGGGGGTCAGGAAAAAAGTGAGATTTTAGACAAATTTCAATATCTGTCAATTATTGTCCAAATTATTTTTATTTCACATCTAGACATGTGAAATGTATGAACTATGGCAAAAAAAGTGAAAAAAAAATTGGTCTGATTTTTTCTTACTTTTCAGATTTTTTTAGTTTTCGCGTTCAGGATGAGAGAAAGTTTTTTTGACAAATTTGAAAATCTGTCAGACATTGTCCAAATTATTTTTTATTTCATGTCTAGACATGTGAAATGTATGAACTATGGTAAAAAAGTGAAAAAGAAAAAATTGGTCTGATTTTTTGTACTTTTCAGATTTTCTTAGTTTTCATATAAGGTTCGGGGTCAGGAAAAAAGACAGATTTTTGAAAAATGTCAAAATCTGTCTATTATTGTCAAAAAATTTTTTTTTCACATCTAGACATGTGAAATGCATGAACTATGGTAAAAAAAGTGAAAAAGAAAAAATTGGTCTGATTTTTTGTACTTTTCAGATTTTCTTAGTTTTCATATAAGTTTCGGGGTCAGGAAAAAAGACAGATTTTTGAAAAATGTCAAAATCTGTCAATTATTGTCAAAATTATTTTTTTTCACATCTAGACATGTGAAATGCGTTAACTATGGCAACAAAAATGAAAAAAAAAAATTGGTCTGATTTTTTTCTTACTTTTCAGATTTTTTTAGTTTTCGCGGTCTGGATGAGAGAAAGTTTTTTTTTACAAAGTTCAAAATCTGTCAGACATTGTCCAAATTATTTTTTATTTCGTGTCTAGACATGTGAAATGCATGAGCTATGGGAAAAAAAGTGAAAACAAATTTGGTATGATTTTTTCGTACTTTTCAGATTTTCTTAGTTTTCATTTAAGGTTGGGGGTCAGGAAAAAAGTGAGATTTTAGACAAATTTCAATATCTGTCAATTATTGTCCAAATTATTTTTATTTCACATCTAGACATGTGAAATGTATGAACTATGGCAAAAAAAGTGAAAAAAAAATTGGTCTGATTTTTTGTACTTTTCAGATTTTCTTAGTTTTCATATAAGTTTCGGGGTCAGGAAAAAAGACAGATTTTTGAAAAATGTCAAAATCTGTCAATTATTTTCAAAATTATTTTTTTTCAGATCTAGACATGTGAAATGTATGAACTATGGCAAAAAAAGTGAAAAAAAAATTGGTCTGATTTTTTCTTACTTTTCAGATTTTTTTAGTTTTCGCGTTCAGGATGAGAGAAAGTTTTTTTGACAAATTTGAAAATCTGTCAGACATTGTCCAAATTATTTTTTATTTCATGTCTAGACATGTGAAATGTATGAACTATGGTAAAAAAGTGAGAAAGAAAATATTGGTCTGATTTTTTGTACTTTTCAGATTTTCTTAGTTTCCATATAAGGTTCGGGGTCAGGAAAAAAGACAGATTTTTGAAAAATGTCAAAATCTGTCTATTATTGTCAAAATTATTTTTTTTCACATCTAGACATGTGAAATGCATGAACTATGGTAAAAAAAGTGAAAAAGAAAAAATTGGTCTGATTTTTTGTACTTTTCAGATTTTCTTAGTTTTCATATAAGTTTCGGGGTCAGGAAAAAAGACAGATTTTTGAAAAATGTCAAAATCTGTCAATTATTGTCAAAATTATTTTTTTTCACATCTAGACATGTGAAATGCGTTAACTATGGCAACAAAAATGAAAAAAAAAATTGGTCTGATTTTTTTCTTACTTTTCAGATTTTTTTAGTTTTCGCGGTCTGGATGAGAGAAAGTTTTTTTTTACAAAGTTCAAAATCTGTCAGACATTGTCCAAATTATGTTTTATTTCATGTCTAGACATGTGAAATGCATGAGCTATGGGAAAAAAAGCGAAAAAAAATTTGGTTTGATTTTTTCGTACTTTTCAGATTTTCTTAGTTTTCATTTAAGGTTGGGGGTCAGGAAAAAAGTGAGATTTTAGACAAATTTCAATATCTGTCAATTATTGTCCAAATTATTTTTATTTCACATCTAGACATGTGAAATGTATGAACTATGGCAAAAAAAGTGAAAAAAAAATTGGTCTGATTTTTTGTACTTTTCAGATTTTCTTAGTTTTCATAAAAGTTTCGGGGTCAGGAAAAAAGACAGATTTTTGAAAAATGTAAAAATCTGTCAATTATTTTCAAAATTATTTTTTTTCACATCTAGACATGTGAAATGTATGAACTATGGCAAAAAAAGTGAAAAAAAAATTGGTCTGATTTTTTCTTACTTTTCAGATTTTTTTAGTTTTCGCGTTCAGGATGAGAGAAAGTTTTTTTGACAAATTTGAAAATCTGTCAGACATTGTCCAAATAATTTTTTATTTCATGTCTAGACATGTGAAATGTATGAACTATGGTAAAAAAGTGAGAAAGAAAATATTGGTCTGATTTTTTGTACTTTTCAGATTTTCTTAGTTTTCATATAAGGTTCGGGGTCAGGAAAAAAGTGAGATTTTAGACAAATTTCAATATCTGTCAATTATTGTCCAAATTATTTTTATTTCACATCTAGACATGTGAAATGTATGAACTATGGCAAAAAAAGTGAAAAAAAAATTGGTCTGATTTTTTCTTACTTTTCAGATTTTTTTAGTTTTCGCGTTCAGGATGAGAGAAAGTTTTTTTGACAAATTTGAAAATCTGTCAGACATTGTCCAAATTATTTTTTATTTCATGTCTAGACATGTGAAATGTATGAACTATGGTAAAAAAGTGAGAAAGAAAATATTGGTCTGATTTTTTGTACTTTTCAGATTTTCTTAGTTTCCATATAAGGTTCGGGGTCAGGAAAAAAGACAGATTTTTGAAAAATGTCAAAATCTGTCTATTATTGTCAAAATTATTTTTTTTCACATCTAGACATGTGAAATGCATGAACTATGGTAAAAAAAGTGAAAAAGAAAAAATTGGTCTGATTTTTTGTACTTTTCAGATTTTCTTAGTTTTCATATAAGTTTCGGGGTCAGGAAAAAAGACAGATTTTTGAAAAATGTCAAAATCTGTCTATTATTGTCAAAATTATTTTTTTTCACATCTAGACATGTGAAATGCATGAACTATGGTAAAAAAAGTGAAAAAGAAAAAATTGGTCTGATTTTTTGTACTTTTCAGATTTTCTTAGTTTTCATATAAGTTTCGGGGTCAGGAAAAAAGACAGATTTTTGAAAAATGTCAAAATCTGTCAATTATTGTCAAAATTATTTTTTTTCACATCTAGACATGTGAAATGCGTTAACTATGGCAACAAAAATGAAAAAAAAAATTGGTCTGATTTTTTTCTTACTTTTCAGATTTTTTTAGTTTTCGCGGTCTGGATGAGAGAAAGTTTTTTTTTACAAAGTTCAAAATCTGTCAGACATTGTCCAAATTATGTTTTATTTCATGTCTAGACATGTGAAATGCATGAGCTATGGGAAAAAAAGTGAAAAAAAATTTGGTTTGATTTTTTCGTACTTTTCAGATTTTCTTAGTTTTCATTTAAGGTTGGGGGTCAGGAAAAAAGTGAGATTTTAGACAAATTTCAATATCTGTCAATTATTGTCCAAATTATTTTTATTTCACATCTAGACATGTGAAATGTATGAACTATGGCAAAAAAAGTGAAAAAAAAATTGGTCTGATTTTTTCTTACTTTTCAGATTTTTTTAGTTTTCGCGTTCAGGATGAGAGAAAGTTTTTTTGACAAATTTGAAAATCTGTCAGACATTGTCCAAATTATTTTTTATTTCATGTCTAGACATGTGAAATGTATGAACTATGGTAAAAAAGTGAAAAAGAAAAAATTGGTCTGATTTTTTGTACTTTTCAGATTTTCTTAGTTTTCATATAAGATTCGGGGTCTGGAAAAAAGACAGATTTTTGAAAAATGTCAAAATTTGTCTATTATTGTCAAAAAAATTTTTTTTCACATCTAGACATGTGAAATGCATGAACTATGGTAAAAAAAGTGAAAAAGAAAAAATTGGTCTGATTTTTTGTACTTTTCAGATTTTCTTAGTTTTCATATAAGTTTCGGGGTCAGGAAAAAAGACAGATTTTTGAAAAATGTCAAAATCTGTCAATTATTGTCAAAATTATTTTTTTTCACATCTAGACATGTGAAATGCGTTAACTATGGCAACAAAAATGAAAAAAAAAAATTGGTCTGATTTTTTTCTTACTTTTCAGATTTTTTTAGTTTTCGCGGTCTGGATGAGAGAAAGTTTTTTTTTACGAAGTTCAAAATCTGTCAGATATTGTCCAAATTATGTTTTATTTCATGTCTAGACATGTGAAATGCATGAGCTATGGGAAAAAAAGTGAAAAAAAATTTGGTTTGATTTTTTCGTACTTTTCAGATTTTCTTAGTTTTCATTTAAGGTTGGGGGTCAGGAAAAAAGTGAGATTTTAGACAAATTTCAATATCTGTCAATTATTGTCCAAATTATTTTTATTTCACATCTAGACATGTGAAATGTATGAACTATGGCAAAAAAAGTGAAAAAAAAATTGGTCTGATTTTTTCTTACTTTTCAGATTTTTTTAGTTTTCGCGTTCAGGATGAGAGAAAGTTTTTTTGACAAATTTGAAAATCTGTCAGACATTGTCCAAATTATTTTTTATTTCATGTCTAGACATGTGAAATGTATGAACTATGGTAAAAAAGTGAAAAAGAAAAAATTGGTCTGATTTTTTGTACTTTTCAGATTTTCTTAGTTTTCATATAAGATTCGGGGTCTGGAAAAAAGACAGATTTTTGAAAAATGTCAAAATTTGTCTATTATTGTCAAAAAAATTTTTTTTCACATCTAGACATGTGAAATGCATGAACTATGGTAAAAAAAGTGAAAAAGAAAAAATTGGTCTGATTTTTTGTACTTTTCAGATTTTCTTAGTTTTCATATAAGTTTCGGGGTCAGGAAAAAAGACAGATTTTTGAAAAATGTCAAAATCTGTCAATTATTGTCAAAATTATTTTTTTTCACATCTAGACATGTGAAATGCGTTAACTATGGCAACAAAAATGAAAAAAAAAAATTGGTCTGATTTTTTTCTTACTTTTCAGATTTTTTTAGTTTTCGCGGTCTGGATGAGAGAAAGTTTTTTTTTACGAAGTTCAAAATCTGTCAGATATTGTCCAAATTATGTTTTATTTCATGTCTAGACATGTGAAATGCATGAGCTATGGGAAAAAAAGTGAAAAAAAATTTGGTTTGATTTTTTCGTACTTTTCAGATTTTCTTAGTTTTCATTTAAGGTTGGGGGTCAGGAAAAAAGTGAGATTTTAGACAAATTTCAATATCTGTCAATTATTGTCCAAATTATTTTTATTTCACATCTAGACATGTGAAATGTATGAACTATGGCAAAAAAAGTGAAAAAAAAATTGGTCTGATTTTTTCTTACTTTTCAGATTTTTTTAGTTTTCGCGTTCAGGATGAGAGAAAGTTTTTTTGACAAATTTGAAAATCTGTCAGACATTGTCCAAATTATTTTTTATTTCATGTCTAGACATGTGAAATGTATGAACTATGGTAAAAAAGTGAAAAAGAAAAAATTGGTCTGATTTTTTGTACTTTTCAGATTTTCTTAGTTTTCATATAAGGTTCGGGGTCAGGAAAAAAGACAGATTTTTGAAAAATGTCAAAATCTGTCTATTATTGTCAAAAAATTTTTTTTTCACATCTAGACATGTGAAATGCATGAACTATGGTAAAAAAAGTGAAAAAGAAAAAATTGGTCTGATTTTTTGTACTTTTCAGATTTTCTTAGTTTTCATATAAGTTTCGGGGTCAGGAAAAAAGACAGATTTTTGAAAAATGTCAAAATCTGTCAATTATTGTCAAAATTATTTTTTTTCACATCTAGACATGTGAAATGCGTTAACTATGGCAACAAAAATGAAAAAAAAAATTGGTCTGATTTTTTTCTTACTTTTCAGATTTTTTAGTTTTCGCGGTCTGGATGAGAGAAAGTTTTTTTTTTACAAAGTTCAAAATCTGTCAGACATTGTCCAAATTATTTTTTATTTCGTGTCTAGACATGTGAAATGCATGAGCTATGGGAAAAAAAGTGAAAACAAATTTGGTATGATTTTTTCGTACTTTTCAGATTTTCTTAGTTTTCATTTAAGGTTGGGGGTCAGGAAAAAAGTGAGATTTTAGACAAATTTCAATATCTGTCAATTATTGTCCAAATTATTTTTATTTCACATCTAGACATGTGAAATGTATGAACTATGGCAAAAAAAGTGAAAAAAAATTGGTCTGATTTTTTCTTACTTTTCAGATTTTTTTAGTTTCTTCGCGTTCAGGATGAGAGAAAGTTTTTTTGACAAATTTGAAAATCTGTCAGACATTGTCCAAATTATTTTTTATTTCATGTCTAGACATGTGAAATGTATGAACTATGGTAAAAAAGTGAAAAAGAAAAAATTGGTCTGATTTTTTGTACTTTTCAGATTTTCTTAGTTTTCATATAAGATTCGGGGTCTGGAAAAAAGACAGATTTTTGAAAAATGTCAAAATTTGTCTATTATTGTCAAAAAAATTTTTTTTCACATCTAGACATGTGAAATGCATGAACTATGGTAAAAAAAGTGAAAAAGAAAAAATTGGTCTGATTTTTTGTACTTTTCAGATTTTCTTAGTTTTCATATAAGTTTCGGGGTCAGGAAAAAAGACAGATTTTTGAAAAATGTCAAAATCTGTCAATTATTGTCAAAATTATTTTTTTTCACATCTAGACATGTGAAATGCGTTAACTATGGCAACAAAAATGAAAAAAAAAAATTGGTCTGATTTTTTTCTTACTTTTCAGATTTTTTTAGTTTTCGCGGTCTGGATGAGAGAAAGTTTTTTTTTACGAAGTTCAAAATCTGTCAGATATTGTCCAAATTATGTTTTATTTCATGTCTAGACATGTGAAATGCATGAGCTATGGGAAAAAAAGTGAAAAAAAATTTGGTTTGATTTTTTCGTACTTTTCAGATTTTCTTAGTTTTCATTTAAGGTTGGGGGTCAGGAAAAAAGTGAGATTTTAGACAAATTTCAATATCTGTCAATTATTGTCCAAATTATTTTTATTTCACATCTAGACATGTGAAATGTATGAACTATGGCAAAAAAAGTGAAAAAAAAATTGGTCTGATTTTTTCTTACTTTTCAGATTTTTTTAGTTTTCGCGTTCAGGATGAGAGAAAGTTTTTTTGACAAATTTGAAAATCTGTCAGACATTGTCCAAATTATTTTTTATTTCATGTCTAGACATGTGAAATGTATGAACTATGGTAAAAAAGTGAAAAAGAAAAAATTGGTCTGATTTTTTGTACTTTTCAGATTTTCTTAGTTTTCATATAAGGTTCGGGGTCAGGAAAAAAGACAGATTTTTGAAAAATGTCAAAATCTGTCTATTATTGTCAAAAAATTTTTTTTTCACATCTAGACATGTGAAATGCATGAACTATGGTAAAAAAAGTGAAAAAGAAAAAATTGGTCTGATTTTTTGTACTTTTCAGATTTTCTTAGTTTTCATATAAGTTTCGGGGTCAGGAAAAAAGACAGATTTTTGAAAAATGTCAAAATCTGTCAATTATTGTCAAAATTATTTTTTTTCACATCTAGACATGTGAAATGCGTTAACTATGGCAACAAAAATGAAAAAAAAAAATTGGTCTGATTTTTTTCTTACTTTTCAGATTTTTTTAGTTTTCGCGGTCTGGATGAGAGAAAGTTTTTTTTTACAAAGTTCAAAATCTGTCAGACATTGTCCAAATTATTTTTTATTTCGTGTCTAGACATGTGAAATGCATGAGCTATGGGAAAAAAAGTGAAAACAAATTTGGTATGATTTTTTCGTACTTTTCAGATTTTCTTAGTTTTCATTTAAGGTTGGGGGTCAGGAAAAAAGTGAGATTTTAGACAAATTTCAATATCTGTCAATTATTGTCCAAATTATTTTTATTTCACATCTAGACATGTGAAATGTATGAACTATGGCAAAAAAAGTGAAAAAAAAATTGGTCTGATTTTTTGTACTTTTCAGATTTTCTTAGTTTTCATATAAGTTTCGGGGTCAGGAAAAAAGACAGATTTTTGAAAAATGTCAAAATCTGTCAATTATTTTCAAAATTATTTTTTTTCAGATCTAGACATGTGAAATGTATGAACTATGGCAAAAAAAGTGAAAAAAAAATTGGTCTGATTTTTTCTTACTTTTCAGATTTTTTTAGTTTTCGCGTTCAGGATGAGAGAAAGTTTTTTTGACAAATTTGAAAATCTGTCAGACATTGTCCAAATTATTTTTTATTTCATGTCTAGACATGTGAAATGTATGAACTATGGTAAAAAAGTGAGAAAGAAAATATTGGTCTGATTTTTTGTACTTTTCAGATTTTCTTAGTTTCCATATAAGGTTCGGGGTCAGGAAAAAAGACAGATTTTTGAAAAATGTCAAAATCTGTCTATTATTGTCAAAATTATTTTTTTTCACATCTAGACATGTGAAATGCATGAACTATGGTAAAAAAAGTGAAAAAGAAAAAATTGGTCTGATTTTTTGTACTTTTCAGATTTTCTTAGTTTTCATATAAGTTTCGGGGTCAGGAAAAAAGACAGATTTTTGAAAAATGTCAAAATCTGTCAATTATTGTCAAAATTATTTTTTTTCACATCTAGACATGTGAAATGCGTTAACTATGGCAACAAAAATGAAAAAAAAAATTGGTCTGATTTTTTTCTTACTTTTCAGATTTTTTTAGTTTTCGCGGTCTGGATGAGAGAAAGTTTTTTTTTACAAAGTTCAAAATCTGTCAGACATTGTCCAAATTATGTTTTATTTCATGTCTAGACATGTGAAATGCATGAGCTATGGGAAAAAAAGCGAAAAAAAATTTGGTTTGATTTTTTCGTACTTTTCAGATTTTCTTAGTTTTCATTTAAGGTTGGGGGTCAGGAAAAAAGTGAGATTTTAGACAAATTTCAATATCTGTCAATTATTGTCCAAATTATTTTTATTTCACATCTAGACATGTGAAATGTATGAACTATGGCAAAAAAAGTGAAAAAAAAATTGGTCTGATTTTTTGTACTTTTCAGATTTTCTTAGTTTTCATAAAAGTTTCGGGGTCAGGAAAAAAGACAGATTTTTGAAAAATGTAAAAATCTGTCAATTATTTTCAAAATTATTTTTTTTCACATCTAGACATGTGAAATGTATGAACTATGGCAAAAAAAGTGAAAAAAAAATTGGTCTGATTTTTTCTTACTTTTCAGATTTTTTTAGTTTTCGCGTTCAGGATGAGAGAAAGTTTTTTTGACAAATTTGAAAATCTGTCAGACATTGTCCAAATAATTTTTTATTTCATGTCTAGACATGTGAAATGTATGAACTATGGTAAAAAAGTGAGAAAGAAAATATTGGTCTGATTTTTTGTACTTTTCAGATTTTCTTAGTTTTCATATAAGGTTCGGGGTCAGGAAAAAAGTGAGATTTTAGACAAATTTCAATATCTGTCAATTATTGTCCAAATTATTTTTATTTCACATCTAGACATGTGAAATGTATGAACTATGGCAAAAAAAGTGAAAAAAAAATTGGTCTGATTTTTTCTTACTTTTCAGATTTTTTTAGTTTTCGCGTTCAGGATGAGAGAAAGTTTTTTTGACAAATTTGAAAATCTGTCAGACATTGTCCAAATTATTTTTTATTTCATGTCTAGACATGTGAAATGTATGAACTATGGTAAAAAAGTGAGAAAGAAAATATTGGTCTGATTTTTTGTACTTTTCAGATTTTCTTAGTTTCCATATAAGGTTCGGGGTCAGGAAAAAAGACAGATTTTTGAAAAATGTCAAAATCTGTCTATTATTGTCAAAATTATTTTTTTTCACATCTAGACATGTGAAATGCATGAACTATGGTAAAAAAAGTGAAAAAGAAAAAATTGGTCTGATTTTTTGTACTTTTCAGATTTTCTTAGTTTTCATATAAGTTTCGGGGTCAGGAAAAAAGACAGATTTTTGAAAAATGTCAAAATCTGTCAATTATTGTCAAAATTATTTTTTTTCACATCTAGACATGTGAAATGCGTTAACTATGGCAACAAAAATGAAAAAAAAAATTGGTCTGATTTTTTTCTTACTTTTCAGATTTTTTTAGTTTTCGCGGTCTGGATGAGAGAAAGTTTTTTTTTACAAAGTTCAAAATCTGTCAGACATTGTCCAAATTATGTTTTATTTCATGTCTAGACATGTGAAATGCATGAGCTATGGGAAAAAAAGTGAAAAAAAATTTGGTTTGATTTTTTCGTACTTTTCAGATTTTCTTAGTTTTCATTTAAGGTTGGGGGTCAGGAAAAAAGTGAGATTTTAGACAAATTTCAATATCTGTCAATTATTGTCCAAATTATTTTTATTTCACATCTAGACATGTGAAATGTATGAACTATGGCAAAAAAAGTGAAAAAAAAATTGGTCTGATTTTTTCTTACTTTTCAGATTTTTTTAGTTTTCGCGTTCAGGATGAGAGAAAGTTTTTTTGACAAATTTGAAAATCTGTCAGACATTGTCCAAATTATTTTTTATTTCATGTCTAGACATGTGAAATGTATGAACTATGGTAAAAAAGTGAAAAAGAAAAAATTGGTCTGATTTTTTGTACTTTTCAGATTTTCTTAGTTTTCATATAAGATTCGGGGTCTGGAAAAAAGACAGATTTTTGAAAAATGTCAAAATTTGTCTATTATTGTCAAAAAAATTTTTTTTCACATCTAGACATGTGAAATGCATGAACTATGGTAAAAAAAGTGAAAAAGAAAAAATTGGTCTGATTTTTTGTACTTTTCAGATTTTCTTAGTTTTCATATAAGTTTCGGGGTCAGGAAAAAAGACAGATTTTTGAAAAATGTCAAAATCTGTCAATTATTGTCAAAATTATTTTTTTTCACATCTAGACATGTGAAATGCGTTAACTATGGCAACAAAAATGAAAAAAAAAAATTGGTCTGATTTTTTTCTTACTTTTCAGATTTTTTTAGTTTTCGCGGTCTGGATGAGAGAAAGTTTTTTTTTACAAAGTTCAAAATCTGTCAGACATTGTCCAAATTATTTTTTATTTCGTGTCTAGACATGTGAAATGCATGAGCTATGGGAAAAAAAGTGAAAACAAATTTGGTATGATTTTTTCGTACTTTTCAGATTTTCTTAGTTTTCATTTAAGGTTGGGGGTCAGGAAAAAAGTGAGATTTTAGACAAATTTCAATATCTGTCAATTATTGTCCAAATTATTTTTATTTCACATCTAGACATGTGAAATGTATGAACTATGGCAAAAAAAGTGAAAAAAAAATTGGTCTGATTTTTTGTACTTTTCAGATTTTCTTAGTTTTCATATAAGTTTCGGGGTCAGGAAAAAAGACAGATTTTTGAAAAATGTCAAAATCTGTCAATTATTTTCAAAATTATTTTTTTTCACATCTAGACATGTGAAATGTATGAACTATGGCAAAAAAAGTGAAAAAAAAAATTGGTCTGATTTTTTTCTTACTTTTCAGATTTTTTTAGTTTTCGCGTTCAGGATGAGAGAAAGTTTTTTTTGACAAATTTGAAAATCTGTCAGACATTGTCCAAATTATTTTTTATTTCATGTCTAGACATGTGAAATGTATGAACTATGGTAAAAAAGTGAGAAAGAAAATATTGGTCTGATTTTTTGTACTTTTCAGATTTTCTTAGTTTCCATATAAGGTTCGGGGTCAGGAAAAAAGACAGATTTTTGAAAAATGTCAAAATCTGTCAATTATTGTCAAAATTATTTTTTTTCACATCTAGACATGTGAAATGCGTTAAGTATGGCAACAAAAATGAAAAAAAAAAATTGGTCTGATTTTTTTCTTACTTTTCAGATTTTTTTAGTTTTCGCGGTCTGGATGAGAGAAAGTTTTTTTTTACGAAGTTCAAAATCTGTCAGATATTGTCCAAATTATGTTTTATTTCATGTCTAGACATGTGAAATGCATGAGCTATGGGAAAAAAAGTGAAAAAAAATTTGGTTTGATTTTTTCGTACTTTTCAGATTTTCTTAGTTTTCATTTAAGGTTGGGGGTCAGGAAAAAAGTGAGATTTTAGACAAATTTCAATATCTGTCAATTATTGTCCAAATTATTTTTATTTCACATCTAGACATGTGAAATGTATGAACTATGGCAAAAAAAGTGAAAAAAAAATTGGTCTGATTTTTTCTTACTTTTCAGATTTTTTTAGTTTTCGCGTTCAGGATGAGAGAAAGTTTTTTTGACAAATTTGAAAATCTGTCAGACATTGTCCAAATTATTTTTTATTTCATGTCTAGACATGTGAAATGCATGAACTATGGTAAAAAAAGTGAAAAAGAAAAAATTGGTCTGATTTTTTGTTCTTTTCAGATTTTCTTAGTTTTCATATAAGTTTCGGGGTCAGGAAAAAAGACAGATTTTTGAAAAATGTCAAAATCTGTCAATTATTTTCAAAATTATTTTTTTTCACATCTAGACATGTGAAATGTATGAACTATGGCAAAAAAAGTGAAAAAAAAATTGGTCTGATTTTTTCTTACTTTTCAGATTTTTTTAGTTTTCGCGTTCAGGATGAGAGAAAGTTTTTTTGACAAATTTGAAAATCTGTCAGACATTGTCCAAATTATTTTTTATTTCATGTCTAGACATGTGAAATGTATGAACTATGGTAAAAAAGTGAAAAAGAAAAAATTGGTCTGATTTTTTGTACTTTTCAGATTTTCTTAGTTTTCATATAAGTTTCGGGGTCAGGAAAAAAGACAGATTTTTGAAAAATGTCAAAATCTGTCAATTATTGTCAAAATTATTTTTTTTCACATCTAGACATGTGAAATGCGTTAACTATGGCAACAAAAATGAAAAAAAAAAATTGGTCTGATTTTTTTCTTACTTTTCAGATTTTTTTAGTTTTCGCGGTCTGGATGAGAGAAAGTTTTTTTTTACAAAGTTCAAAATCTGTCAGACATTGTCCAAATTATTTTTTATTTCGTGTCTAGACATGTGAAATGCATGAGCTATGGGAAAAAAAGTGAAAACAAATTTGGTATGATTTTTTCGTACTTTTCAGATTTTCTTAGTTTTCATTTAAGGTTGGGGGTCAGGAAAAAAGTGAGATTTTAGACAAATTTCAATATCTGTCAATTATTGTCCAAATTATTTTTATTTCACATCTAGACATGTGAAATGTATGAACTATGGCAAAAAAAGTGAAAAAAAAATTGGTCTGATTTTTTGTACTTTTCAGATTTTCTTAGTTTTCATATAAGTTTCGGGGTCAGGAAAAAAGACAGATTTTTGAAAAATGTCAAAATCTGTCAATTATTTTCAAAATTATTTTTTTTCACATCTAGACATGTGAAATGTATGAACTATGGCAAAAAAAGTGAAAAAAAAATTGGTCTGATTTTTTCTTACTTTTCAGATTTTTTTAGTTTTCGCGTTCAGGATGAGAGAAAGTTTTTTTGACAAATTTGAAAATCTGTCAGACATTGTCCAAATTATTTTTTATTTCATGTCTAGACATGTGAAATGTATGAACTATGGTAAAAAAGTGAGAAAGAAAATATTGGTCTGATTTTTTGTACTTTTCAGATTTTCTTAGTTTCCATATAAGGTTAGGGGTCAGGAAAAAAGACAGATTTTTGAAAAATGTCAAAATCTGTCTATTATTGTCAAAATTATTTTTTTTCACATCTAGACATGTGAAATGCATGAACTATGGTAAAAAAAGTGAAAAAGAAAAAATTGGTCTGATTTTTTGTACTTTTCAGATTTTCTTAGTTTTCATATAAGTTTCGGGGTCAGGAAAAAAGACAGATTTTTGAAAAATGTCAAAATCTGTCAATTATTGTCAAAATTATTTTTTTTCACATCTAGACATGTGAAATGCGTTAACTATGGCAACAAAAATGAAAAAAAAAATTGGTCTGATTTTTTTCTTACTTTTCAGATTTTTTTAGTTTTCGCGGTCTGGATGAGAGAAAGTTTTTTTTTACAAAGTTCAAAATCTGTCAGACATTGTCCAAATTATGTTTTATTTCATGTCTAGACATGTGAAATGCATGAGCTATGGGAAAAAAAGTGAAAAAAAATTTGGTTTGATTTTTTCGTACTTTTCAGATTTTCTTAGTTTTCATTTAAGGTTGGGGGTCAGGAAAAAAGTGAGATTTTAGACAAATTTCAATATCTGTCAATTATTGTCCAAATTATTTTTATTTCACATCTAGACATGTGAAATGTATGAACTATGGCAAAAAAAGTGAAAAAAAAATTGGTCTGATTTTTTCTTACTTTTCAGATTTTTTTAGTTTTCGCGTTCAGGATGAGAGAAAGTTTTTTTGACAAATTTGAAAATCTGTCAGACATTGTCCAAATTATTTTTTATTTCATGTCTAGACATGTGAAATGTATGAACTATGGTAAAAAAGTGAAAAAGAAAAAATTGGTCTGATTTTTTGTACTTTTCAGATTTTCTTAGTTTTCATATAAGATTCGGGGTCTGGAAAAAAGACAGATTTTTGAAAAATGTCAAAATTTGTCTATTATTGTCAAAAAAAATTTTTTTCACATCTAGACATGTGAAATGCATGAACTATGGTAAAAAAAGTGAAAAAGAAAAAATTGGTCTGATTTTTTGTACTTTTCAGATTTTCTTAGTTTTCATATAAGTTTCGGGGTCAGGAAAAAAGACAGATTTTTGAAAAATGTCAAAATCTGTCAATTATTGTCAAAATTATTTTTTTTCACATCTAGACATGTGAAATGCGTTAACTATGGCAACAAAAATGAAAAAAAAAAATTGGTCTGATTTTTTTCTTACTTTTCAGATTTTTTTAGTTTTCGCGGTCTGGATGAGAGAAAGTTTTTTTTTACAAAGTTCAAAATCTGTCAGACATTGTCCAAATTATTTTTTATTTCGTGTCTAGACATGTGAAATGCATGAGCTATGGGAAAAAAAGTGAAAACAAATTTGGTATGATTTTTTCGTACTTTTCAGATTTTCTTAGTTTTCATTTAAGGTTGGGGGTCAGGAAAAAAGTGAGATTTTAGACAAATTTCAATATCTGTCAATTATTGTCCAAATTATTTTTATTTCACATCTAGACATGTGAAATGTATGAACTATGGCAAAAAAAGTGAAAAAAAAATTGGTCTGATTTTTTGTACTTTTCAGATTTTCTTAGTTTTCATATAAGTTTCGGGGTCAGGAAAAAAGACAGATTTTTGAAAAATGTCAAAATCTGTCAATTATTTTCAAAATTATTTTTTTTCACATCTAGACATGTGAAATGTATGAACTATGGCAAAAAAAGTGAAAAAAAAAATTGGTCTGATTTTTTTCTTACTTTTCAGATTTTTTTAGTTTTCGCGTTCAGGATGAGAGAAAGTTTTTTTTGACAAATTTGAAAATCTGTCAGACATTGTCCAAATTATTTTTTATTTCATGTCTAGACATGTGAAATGTATGAACTATGGTAAAAAAGTGAGAAAGAAAATATTGGTCTGATTTTTTGTACTTTTCAGATTTTCTTAGTTTCCATATAAGGTTCGGGGTCAGGAAAAAAGACAGATTTTTGAAAAATGTCAAAATCTGTCAATTATTGTCAAAATTATTTTTTTTCACATCTAGACATGTGAAATGCGTTAAGTATGGCAACAAAAATGAAAAAAAAAAATTGGTCTGATTTTTTTCTTACTTTTCAGATTTTTTTAGTTTTCGCGGTCTGGATGAGAGAAAGTTTTTTTTTACGAAGTTCAAAATCTGTCAGATATTGTCCAAATTATGTTTTATTTCATGTCTAGACATGTGAAATGCATGAGCTATGGGAAAAAAAGTGAAAAAAAATTTGGTTTGATTTTTTCGTACTTTTCAGATTTTCTTAGTTTTCATTTAAGGTTGGGGGTCAGGAAAAAAGTGAGATTTTAGACAAATTTCAATATCTGTCAATTATTGTCCAAATTATTTTTATTTCACATCTAGACATGTGAAATGTATGAACTATGGCAAAAAAAGTGAAAAAAAAATTGGTCTGATTTTTTCTTACTTTTCAGATTTTTTTAGTTTTCGCGTTCAGGATGAGAGAAAGTTTTTTTGACAAATTTGAAAATCTGTCAGACATTGTCCAAATTATTTTTTATTTCATGTCTAGACATGTGAAATGCATGAACTATGGTAAAAAAAGTGAAAAAGAAAAAATTGGTCTGATTTTTTGTTCTTTTCAGATTTTCTTAGTTTTCATATAAGTTTCGGGGTCAGGAAAAAAGACAGATTTTTGAAAAATGTCAAAATCTGTCAATTATTTTCAAAATTATTTTTTTTCACATCTAGACATGTGAAATGTATGAACTATGGCAAAAAAAGTGAAAAAAAAATTGGTCTGATTTTTTCTTACTTTTCAGATTTTTTTAGTTTTCGCGTTCAGGATGAGAGAAAGTTTTTTTGACAAATTTGAAAATCTGTCAGACATTGTCCAAATTATTTTTTATTTCATGTCTAGACATGTGAAATGTATGAACTATGGTAAAAAAGTGAAAAAGAAAAAATTGGTCTGATTTTTTGTACTTTTCAGATTTTCTTAGTTTTCATATAAGTTTCGGGGTCAGGAAAAAAGACAGATTTTTGAAAAATGTCAAAATCTGTCAATTATTGTCAAAATTATTTTTTTTCACATCTAGACATGTGAAATGCGTTAACTATGGCAACAAAAATGAAAAAAAAAAATTGGTCTGATTTTTTTCTTACTTTTCAGATTTTTTTAGTTTTCGCGGTCTGGATGAGAGAAAGTTTTTTTTTACAAAGTTCAAAATCTGTCAGACATTGTCCAAATTATTTTTTATTTCGTGTCTAGACATGTGAAATGCATGAGCTATGGGAAAAAAAGTGAAAACAAATTTGGTATGATTTTTTCGTACTTTTCAGATTTTCTTAGTTTTCATTTAAGGTTGGGGGTCAGGAAAAAAGTGAGATTTTAGACAAATTTCAATATCTGTCAATTATTGTCCAAATTATTTTTATTTCACATCTAGACATGTGAAATGTATGAACTATGGCAAAAAAAGTGAAAAAAAAATTGGTCTGATTTTTTGTACTTTTCAGATTTTCTTAGTTTTCATATAAGTTTCGGGGTCAGGAAAAAAGACAGATTTTTGAAAAATGTCAAAATCTGTCAATTATTTTCAAAATTATTTTTTTTCACATCTAGACATGTGAAATGTATGAACTATGGCAAAAAAAGTGAAAAAAAAATTGGTCTGATTTTTTCTTACTTTTCAGATTTTTTTAGTTTTCGCGTTCAGGATGAGAGAAAGTTTTTTTGACAAATTTGAAAATCTGTCAGACATTGTCCAAATTATTTTTTATTTCATGTCTAGACATGTGAAATGTATGAACTATGGTAAAAAAGTGAGAAAGAAAATATTGGTCTGATTTTTTGTACTTTTCAGATTTTCTTAGTTTCCATATAAGGTTCGGGGTCAGGAAAAAAGACAGATTTTTGAAAAATGTCAAAATCTGTCTATTATTGTCAAAATTATTTTTTTTCACATCTAGACATGTGAAATGCATGAACTATGGTAAAAAAAGTGAAAAAGAAAAAATTGGTCTGATTTTTTGTACTTTTCAGATTTTCTTAGTTTTCATATAAGTTTCGGGGTCAGGAAAAAAGACAGATTTTTGAAAAATGTCAAAATCTGTCAATTATTGTCAAAATTATTTTTTTTCACATCTAGACATGTGAAATGCGTTAACTATGGCAACAAAAATGAAAAAAAAAATTGGTCTGATTTTTTTCTTACTTTTCAGATTTTTTTAGTTTTCGCGGTCTGGATGAGAGAAAGTTTTTTTTTACAAAGTTCAAAATCTGTCAGACATTGTCCAAATTATGTTTTATTTCATGTCTAGACATGTGAAATGCATGAGCTATGGGAAAAAAAGTGAAAAAAAATTTGGTTTGATTTTTTCGTACTTTTCAGATTTTCTTAGTTTTCATTTAAGGTTGGGGGTCAGGAAAAAAGTGAGATTTTAGACAAATTTCAATATCTGTCAATTATTGTCCAAATTATTTTTATTTCACATCTAGACATGTGAAATGTATGAACTATGGCAAAAAAAGTGAAAAAAAAATTGGTCTGATTTTTTCTTACTTTTCAGATTTTTTTAGTTTTCGCGTTCAGGATGAGAGAAAGTTTTTTTGACAAATTTGAAAATCTGTCAGACATTGTCCAAATTATTTTTTATTTCATGTCTAGACATGTGAAATGTATGAACTATGGTAAAAAAGTGAAAAAGAAAAAATTGGTCTGATTTTTTGTACTTTTCAGATTTTCTTAGTTTTCATATAAGATTCGGGGTCTGGAAAAAAGACAGATTTTTGAAAAATGTCAAAATTTGTCTATTATTGTCAAAAATTTTTTTTTTCACATCTAGACATGTGAAATGCATGAACTATGGTAAAAAAAGTGAAAAAGAAAAAATTGGTCTGATTTTTTGTACTTTTCAGATTTTCTTAGTTTTCATATAAGTTTCGGGGTCAGGAAAAAAGACAGATTTTTGAAAAATGTCAAAATCTGTCAATTATTGTCAAAATTATTTTTTTTCACATCTAGACATGTGAAATGCGTTAACTATGGCAACAAAAATGAAAAAAAAAAATTGGTCTGATTTTTTTCTTACTTTTCAGATTTTTTTAGTTTTCGCGGTCTGGATGAGAGAAAGTTTTTTTTTACAAAGTTCAAAATCTGTCAGACATTGTCCAAATTATTTTTTATTTCGTGTCTAGACATGTGAAATGCATGAGCTATGGGAAAAAAAGTGAAAACAAATTTGGTATGATTTTTTCGTACTTTTCAGATTTTCTTAGTTTTCATTTAAGGTTGGGGGTCAGGAAAAAAGTGAGATTTTAGACAAATTTCAATATCTGTCAATTATTGTCCAAATTATTTTTATTTCACATCTAGACATGTGAAATGTATGAACTATGGCAAAAAAAGTGAAAAAAAAATTGGTCTGATTTTTTGTACTTTTCAGATTTTCTTAGTTTTCATATAAGTTTCGGGGTCAGGAAAAAAGACAGATTTTTGAAAAATGTCAAAATCTGTCAATTATTTTCAAAATTATTTTTTTTCACATCTAGACATGTGAAATGTATGAACTATGGCAAAAAAAGTGAAAAAAAAAATTGGTCTGATTTTTTTCTTACTTTTCAGATTTTTTTAGTTTTCGCGTTCAGGATGAGAGAAAGTTTTTTTTGACAAATTTGAAAATCTGTCAGACATTGTCCAAATTATTTTTTATTTCATGTCTAGACATGTGAAATGTATGAACTATGGTAAAAAAGTGAGAAAGAAAATATTGGTCTGATTTTTTGTACTTTTCAGATTTTCTTAGTTTCCATATAAGGTTCGGGGTCAGGAAAAAAGACAGATTTTTGAAAAATGTCAAAATCTGTCAATTATTGTCAAAATTATTTTTTTTCACATCTAGACATGTGAAATGCGTTAAGTATGGCAACAAAAATGAAAAAAAAAAATTGGTCTGATTTTTTTCTTACTTTTCAGATTTTTTTAGTTTTCGCGGTCTGGATGAGAGAAAGTTTTTTTTTACGAAGTTCAAAATCTGTCAGATATTGTCCAAATTATGTTTTATTTCATGTCTAGACATGTGAAATGCATGAGCTATGGGAAAAAAAGTGAAAAAAAATTTGGTTTGATTTTTTCGTACTTTTCAGATTTTCTTAGTTTTCATTTAAGGTTGGGGGTCAGGAAAAAAGTGAGATTTTAGACAAATTTCAATATCTGTCAATTATTGTCCAAATTATTTTTATTTCACATCTAGACATGTGAAATGTATGAACTATGGCAAAAAAAGTGAAAAAAAAATTGGTCTGATTTTTTCTTACTTTTCAGATTTTTTTAGTTTTCGCGTTCAGGATGAGAGAAAGTTTTTTTGACAAATTTGAAAATCTGTCAGACATTGTCCAAATTATTTTTTATTTCATGTCTAGACATGTGAAATGCATGAACTATGGTAAAAAAAGTGAAAAAGAAAAAATTGGTCTGATTTTTTGTTCTTTTCAGATTTTCTTAGTTTTCATATAAGTTTCGGGGTCAGGAAAAAAGACAGATTTTTGAAAAATGTCAAAATCTGTCAATTATTTTCAAAATTATTTTTTTTCACATCTAGACATGTGAAATGTATGAACTATGGCAAAAAAAGTGAAAAAAAAATTGGTCTGATTTTTTCTTACTTTTCAGATTTTTTTAGTTTTCGCGTTCAGGATGAGAGAAAGTTTTTTTGACAAATTTGAAAATCTGTCAGACATTGTCCAAATTATTTTTTATTTCATGTCTAGACATGTGAAATGTATGAACTATGGTAAAAAAGTGAGAAAGAAAATATTGGTCTGATTTTTTGTACTTTTCAGATTTTCTTAGTTTCCATATAAGGTTCGGGGTCAGGAAAACAGACAGATTTTTGAAAAATGTCAAAATCTGTCTATTATTGTCAAAATTATTTTTTTTCACATCTAGACATGTGAAATGCATGAACTATGGTAAAAAAAGTGAAAAAGAAAAAATTGGTCTGATTTTTTGTACTTTTCAGATTTTCTTAGTTTTCATATAAGTTTCGGGGTCAGGAAAAAAGACAGATTTTTGAAAAATGTCAAAATCTGTCAATTATTGTCAAAATTATTTTTTTTCACATCTAGACATGTGAAATACGTTAACTATGGCAACAAAAATGAAAAAAAAAATTGGTCTGATTTTTTTCTTACTTTTCAGATTTTTTTAGTTTTCGCGGTCTGGATGAGAGAAAGTTTTTTTTTACAAAGTTCAAAATCTGTCAGACATTGTCCAAATTATGTTTTATTTCATGTCTAGACATGTGAAATGCATGAGCTATGGGAAAAAAAGTGAAAAAAAATTTGGTTTGATTTTTTCGTACTTTTCAGATTTTCTTAGTTTTCATTTAAGGTTGGGGGTCAGGAAAAAAGTGAGATTTTAGACAAATTTCAATATCTGTCAATTATTGTCCAAATTATTTTTATTTCACATCTAGACATGTGAAATGTATGAACTATGGCAAAAAAAGTGAAAAAAAAATTGGTCTGATTTTTTGTACTTTTCAGATTTTCTTAGTTTTCATATAAGTTTCGGGGTCAGGAAAAAAGACAGATTTTTGAAAAATGTCAAAATCTGTCAATTATTTTCAAAATTATTTTTTTTCACATCTAGACATGTGAAATGTATGAACTATGGCAAAAAAAGTGAAAAAAAAATTGGTCTGATTTTTTCTTACTTTTCAGATTTTTTTAGTTTTCGCGTTCAGGATGAGAGAAAGTTTTTTTGACAAATTTGAAAATCTGTCAGACATTGTCCAAATTATTTTTTATTTCATGTCTAGACATGTGAAATGTATGAACTATGGTAAAAAAGTGAGAAAGAAAATATTGGTCTGATTTTTTGTACTTTTCAGATTTTCTTAGTTTCCATATAAGGTTCGGGGTCAGGAAAAAAGACAGATTTTTGAAAAATGTCAAAATCTGTCTATTATTGTCAAAATTATTTTTTTTCACATCTAGACATGTGAAATGCATGAACTATGGTAAAAAAAGTGAAAAAGAAAAAATTGGTCTGATTTTTTGTACTTTTCAGATTTTCTTAGTTTTCATATAAGTTTCGGGGTCAGGAAAAAAGACAGATTTTTGAAAAATGTCAAAATCTGTCAATTATTGTCAAAATTATTTTTTTTCACATCTAGACATGTGAAATGCGTTAACTATGGCAACAAAAATGAAAAAAAAAATTGGTCTGATTTTTTTCTTACTTTTCAGATTTTTTTAGTTTTCGCGGTCTGGATGAGAGAAAGTTTTTTTTTACAAAGTTCAAAATCTGTCAGACATTGTCCAAATTATGTTTTATTTCATGTCTAGACATGTGAAATGCATGAGCTATGGGAAAAAAAGCGAAAAAAAATTTGGTTTGATTTTTTCGTACTTTTCAGATTTTCTTAGTTTTCATTTAAGGTTGGGGGTCAGGAAAAAAGTGAGATTTTAGACAAATTTCAATATCTGTCAATTATTGTCCAAATTATTTTTATTTCACATCTAGACATGTGAAATGTATGAACTATGGCAAAAAAAGTGAAAAAAAAATTGGTCTGATTTTTTCTACTTTTCAGATTTTCTTAGTTTTCATAAAAGTTTCGGGGTCAGGAAAAAAGACAGATTTTTGAAAAATGTCAAAATCTGTCAATTATTGTCAAAATTATTTTTTTTCACATCTAGACATGTGAAATGCGTTAACTATGGCAACAAAAATGAAAAAAAAAATTGGTCTGATTTTTTTCTTACTTTTCAGATTTTTTTAGTTTTCGCGTTCAGGATGAGAGAAAGTTTTTTTTGACAAATTTGAAAATCTGTCAGACATTGTCCAAATTATTTTTTATTTCATGTCTAGACATGTGAAATGTATGAACTATGGTAAAAAAGTGAGAAAGAAAATATTGGTCTGATTTTTTGTACTTTTCAGATTTTCTTAGTTTCCATATAAGGTTCGGGGTCAGGAAAAAAGACAGATTTTTGAAAAATGTCAAAATCTGTCAATTATTGTCAAAATTATTTTTTTTCACATCTAGACATGTGAAATGCGTTAACTATGGCAACAAAAATGAAAAAAAAAAATTGGTCTGATTTTTTTCTTACTTTTCAGATTTTTTTAGTTTTCGCGGTCTGGATGAGAGAAAGTTTTTTTTTACGAAGTTCAAAATCTGTCAGATATTGTCCAAATTATGTTTTATTTCATGTCTAGACATGTGAAATGCATGAGCTATGGGAAAAAAAGTGAAAAAAAATTTGGTTTGATTTTTTCGTACTTTTCAGATTTTCTTAGTTTTCATTTAAGGTTGGGGGTCAGGAAAAAAGTGAGATTTTAGACAAATTTCAATATCTGTCAATTATTGTCCAAATTATTTTTATTTCACATCTAGACATGTGAAATGTATGAACTATGGCAAAAAAAGTGAAAAAAAAATTGGTCTGATTTTTTCTTACTTTTCAGATTTTTTTAGTTTTCGCGTTCAGGATGAGAGAAAGTTTTTTTGACAAATTTGAAAATCTGTCAGACATTGTCCAAATTATTTTTTATTTCATGTCTAGACATGTGAAATGTATGAACTATGGTAAAAAAGTGAAAAAGAAAAAATTGGTCTGATTTTTTGTACTTTTCAGATTTTCTTAGTTTTCATATAAGGTTCGGGGTCAGGAAAAAAGACAGATTTTTGAAAAATGTCAAAATCTGTCTATTATTGTCAAAATTATTTTTTTTCACATCTAGACATGTGAAATGCATGAACTATGGTAAAAAAAGTGAAAAAGAAAAAATTGGTCTGATTTTTTGTACTTTTCAGATTTTCTTAGTTTTCATATAAGTTTCGGGGTCAGGAAAAAAGACAGATTTTTGAAAAATGTCAAAATCTGTCAATTATTGTCAAAATTATTTTTTTTCACATCTAGACATGTGAAATGCGTTAACTATGGCAACAAAAATGAAAAAAAAAAATTGGTCTGATTTTTTTCTTACTTTTCAGATTTTTTTAGTTTTCGCGGTCTGGATGAGAGAAAGTTTTTTTTTACAAAGTTCAAAATCTGTCAGACATTGTCCAAATTATTTTTTATTTCGTGTCTAGACATGTGAAATGCATGAGCTATGGGAAAAAAAGTGAAAACAAATTTGGTATGATTTTTTCGTACTTTTCAGATTTTCTTAGTTTTCATTTAAGGTTGGGGGTCAGGAAAAAAGTGAGATTTTAGACAAATTTCAATATCTGTCAATTATTGTCCAAATTATTTTTATTTCACATCTAGACATGTGAAATGTATGAACTATGGCAAAAAAAGTGAAAAAAAAATTGGTCTGATTTTTTCTTACTTTTCAGATTTTTTTAGTTTTCGCGTTCAGGATGAGAGAAAGTTTTTTTGACAAATTTGAAAATCTGTCAGACATTGTCCAAATTATTTTTTATTTCATGTCTAGACATGTGAAATGTATGAACTATGGTAAAAAAGTGAAAAAGAAAAAATTGGTCTGATTTTTTGTACTTTTCAGATTTTCTTAGTTTTCATATAAGGTTCGGGGTCAGGAAAAAAGACAGATTTTTGAAAAATGTCAAAATCTGTCAATTATTGTCAAAATTATTTTTTTTCACATCTAGACATGTGAAATGCGTTAACTATGGCAACAAAAATGAAAAAAAAAATTGGTCTGATTTTTTTCTTACTTTTCAGATTTTTTTAGTTTTCGCGGTCTGGATGAGAGAAAGTTTTTTTTTACAAAGTTCAAAATCTGTCAGACATTGTCCAAATTATGTTTTATTTCATGTCTAGACATGTGAAATGCATGAGCTATGGGAAAAAAAGCGAAAAAAAATTTGGTTTGATTTTTTCGTACTTTTCAGATTTTCTTAGTTTTCATTTAAGGTTGGGGGTCAGGAAAAAAGTGAGATTTTAGACAAATTTCAATATCTGTCAATTATTGTCCAAATTATTTTTATTTCACATCTAGACATGTGAAATGTATGAACTATGGCAAAAAAAGTGAAAAAAAAATTGGTCTGATTTTTTCTACTTTTCAGATTTTCTTAGTTTTCATAAAAGTTTCGGGGTCAGGAAAAAAGACAGATTTTTGAAAAATGTCAAAATCTGTCAATTATTGTCAAAATTATTTTTTTTCACATCTAGACATGTGAAATGCGTTAACTATGGCAACAAAAATGAAAAAAAAAATTGGTCTGATTTTTTTCTTACTTTTCAGATTTTTTTAGTTTTCGCGTTCAGGATGAGAGAAAGTTTTTTTTGACAAATTTGAAAATCTGTCAGACATTGTCCAAATTATTTTTTATTTCATGTCTAGACATGTGAAATGTATGAACTATGGTAAAAAAGTGAGAAAGAAAATATTGGTCTGATTTTTTGTACTTTTCAGATTTTCTTAGTTTCCATATAAGGTTCGGGGTCAGGAAAAAAGACAGATTTTTGAAAAATGTCAAAATCTGTCAATTATTGTCAAAATTATTTTTTTTCACATCTAGACATGTGAAATGCGTTAACTATGGCAACAAAAATGAAAAAAAAAAATTGGTCTGATTTTTTTCTTACTTTTCAGATTTTTTTAGTTTTCGCGGTCTGGATGAGAGAAAGTTTTTTTTTACGAAGTTCAAAATCTGTCAGATATTGTCCAAATTATGTTTTATTTCATGTCTAGACATGTGAAATGCATGAGCTATGGGAAAAAAAGTGAAAAAAAATTTGGTTTGATTTTTTCGTACTTTTCAGATTTTCTTAGTTTTCATTTAAGGTTGGGGGTCAGGAAAAAAGTGAGATTTTAGACAAATTTCAATATCTGTCAATTATTGTCCAAATTATTTTTATTTCACATCTAGACATGTGAAATGTATGAACTATGGCAAAAAAAGTGAAAAAAAAATTGGTCTGATTTTTTCTTACTTTTCAGATTTTTTTAGTTTTCGCGTTCAGGATGAGAGAAAGTTTTTTTGACAAATTTGAAAATCTGTCAGACATTGTCCAAATTATTTTTTATTTCATGTCTAGACATGTGAAATGTATGAACTATGGTAAAAAAGTGAAAAAGAAAAAATTGGTCTGATTTTTTGTACTTTTCAGATTTTCTTAGTTTTCATATAAGGTTCGGGGTCAGGAAAAAAGACAGATTTTTGAAAAATGTCAAAATCTGTCTATTATTGTCAAAATTATTTTTTTTCACATCTAGACATGTGAAATGCATGAACTATGGTAAAAAAAGTGAAAAAGAAAAAATTGGTCTGATTTTTTGTACTTTTCAGATTTTCTTAGTTTTCATATAAGTTTCGGGGTCAGGAAAAAAGACAGATTTTTGAAAAATGTCAAAATCTGTCAATTATTGTCAAAATTATTTTTTTTCACATCTAGACATGTGAAATGCGTTAACTATGGCAACAAAAATGAAAAAAAAAAATTGGTCTGATTTTTTTCTTACTTTTCAGATTTTTTTAGTTTTCGCGGTCTGGATGAGAGAAAGTTTTTTTTTACAAAGTTCAAAATCTGTCAGACATTGTCCAAATTATTTTTTATTTCGTGTCTAGACATGTGAAATGCATGAGCTATGGGAAAAAAAGTGAAAACAAATTTGGTATGATTTTTTCGTACTTTTCAGATTTTCTTAGTTTTCATTTAAGGTTGGGGGTCAGGAAAAAAGTGAGATTTTAGACAAATTTCAATATCTGTCAATTATTGTCCAAATTATTTTTATTTCACATCTAGACATGTGAAATGTATGAACTATGGCAAAAAAAGTGAAAAAAAAATTGGTCTGATTTTTTCTTACTTTTCAGATTTTTTTAGTTTTCGCGTTCAGGATGAGAGAAAGTTTTTTTGACAAATTTGAAAATCTGTCAGACATTGTCCAAATTATTTTTTATTTCATGTCTAGACATGTGAAATGTATGAACTATGGTAAAAAAGTGAAAAAGAAAAAATTGGTCTGATTTTTTGTACTTTTCAGATTTTCTTAGTTTTCATATAAGGTTCGGGGTCAGGAAAAAAGACAGATTTTTGAAAAATGTCAAAATCTGTCAATTATTGTCAAAATTATTTTTTTTCACATCTAGACATGTGAAATGCGTTAACTATGGCAACAAAAATGAAAAAAAAAAAATTGGTCTGATTTTTTTCTTACTTTTCAGATTTTTTTAGTTTTCGCGGTCTGGATGAGAGAAATTTTTTTTTTACAAAGTTCAAAATCTGTCAGACATTGTCCAAATTATTTTTTATTTCGTGTCTAGACATGTGAAATGCATGAGCTATGGGAAAAAAAGTGAAAAAAAATTTGGTATGATTTTTTCGTACTTTTCAGATTTTCTTAGTTTTCATATAAGGTTCGGGGTCAGGAAAAAAGACAGATTTTTGAAAAATGTCAAAATCTGTCAATTATTGTCAAAATTATTTTTTTTCACATCTAGACATGTGAAATGCGTTAACTATGGCAACAAAAATGAAAAAAAAAATTGGTCTGATTTTTTTCTTACTTTTCAGATTTTTTTAGTTTTCGCGTTCAGGATGAGAGAAAGTTTTTTTTGACAAATTTGAAAATCTGTCAGACATTGTCCAAATTATTTTTATTTCACATCTAGACATGTGAAATGTATGAACTATGGCAAAAAAAGTGAAAAAAAAATTGGTCTGATTTTTTGTACTTTTCAGATTTTCTTAGTTTTCATATAAGTTTCGGGGTCAGGAAAAAAGACAGATTTTTGAAAAATGTCAAAATCTGTCAATTATTTTCAAAATTATTTTTTTTCACATCTAGACATGTGAAATGTATGAACTATGGCAAAAAAAGTGAAAAAAAAATTGGTCTGATTTTTTCTTACTTTTCAGATTTTTTTAGTTTTCGCGTTCAGGATGAGAGAAAGTTTTTTTGACAAATTTGAAAATCTGTCAGACATTGTCCAAATTATTTTTTATTTCATGTCTAGTCATGTGAAATGTATGAACTATGGTAAAAAAGTGAGAAAGAAAATATTGGTCTGATTTTTTGTACTTTTCAGATTTTCTTAGTTTTCATATAAGGTTCGGGGTCAGGAAAAAAGACAGATTTTTGAAAAATGTCAATATCTGTCAATTATTGTCAAAATTATTTTTTTTCACATCTAGACATGTGAAATGCATGAACTATGGTAAAAAAAGTGAAAAAGAAAAAATTGGTCTGATTTTTTGTACTTTTCAGATTTTCTTAGTTTTCATATAAGGTTCAGGGTCAGGAAAAAAGACAGATTTTTGAAAAATGTCAAAATCTGTCTATTATTGTCAATTATTTTTTTTCACATCTAGACATGTGAAACGCATGAACTATGGTAAAAAAAGTGAAAAAGAAAAAATTGGTCTGATTTTTTGTACTTTTCAGATTTTCTTAGTTTTCATATAAGTTTCGGGGTCAGGAAAAAAGACAGATTTTTGAAAAATGTCAAAATCTGTCAATTATTGTCAAAATTATTTTTTTTCACATCTAGACATGTGAAATGCGTTAACTATGGCAACAAAAATGAAAAAAAAAAAATTGGTCTGATTTTTTTCTTACTTTTCAGATTTTTTTAGTTTTCGCGGTCTGGATGAGAGAAATTTTTTTTTTACAAAGTTCAAAATCTGTCAGACATTGTCCAAATTATTTTTTATTTCGTGTCTAGACATGTGAAATGCATGAGCTATGGGAAAAAAAGTGAAAAAAAATTTGGTATGATTTTTTCGTACTTTTCAGATTTTCTTAGTTTTCATATAAGGTTCGGGGTCAGGAAAAAAGACAGATTTTTGAAAAATGTCAAAATCTGTCAATTATTGTCAAAATTATTTTTTTTCACATCTAGACATGTGAAATGCGTTAACTATGGCAACAAAAATGAAAAAAAAAATTGGTCTGATTTTTTTCTTACTTTTCAGATTTTTTTAGTTTTCGCGTTCAGGATGAGAGAAAGTTTTTTTTGACAAATTTGAAAATCTGTCAGACATTGTCCAAATTATTTTTATTTCACATCTAGACATGTGAAATGTATGAACTATGGCAAAAAAAGTGAAAAAAAAATTGGTCTGATTTTTTGTACTTTTCAGATTTTCTTAGTTTTCATATAAGTTTCGGGGTCAGGAAAAAAGACATATTTTTGAAAAATGTCAAAATCTGTCAATTATTTTCAAAATTATTTTTTTTCACATCTAGACATGTGAAATGTATGAACTATGGCAAAAAAAGTGAAAAAAAATTTGGTCTGATTTTTTCTTACTTTTCAGATTTTTTTAGGGTTAGGGTTAGGGTTAGGGTTAGGGTTAGGGTTAGGGTTAGGTAAGGGTTTGTCCTTTGCCCAGCTCTCCGGGTCAGAGGGGGGGACCCAGGGTCAAGGGTTATGGTTAGGATTAGGGCTAGGGGTGGGCTTGGGGTAGGATATTGGTTGGGGGTTGGGGGTGGGGGTTGGGGTTAGGGTTAGGGTTAGGGCAAGGGTCAGGTCAGGGTCATCCCCCTCCTCACCAGGAGCCAGGCAAGGTTGGGCACTGTCCATCACCCACACCCAACGCGATTGTCCACTCAGCAGGTCTACTGTAACCTTTGCCTTCCTATTAATTTCCCCCGTCTGTAGGGAGGTTTCCCCGGGGTAACTGTCAATTTACAGTATTTACTTCTTGTACTCATACGTGTGGCGGGTTTGGGGGTTACTGTTTGTTCTTGTGTGGTCAGTGCTGGCGAACTCGCCGTCTGCACTGGTGTGATTGGCGTTGGTGGGATTGGTGTTAGTTTTTCTATTTCTTTTTCCGCAGGTGAGTTGGAGGATTGTGGAGTCAGCGGTGGAAGTCCAGGTTCCAGGATGAACTCAAGTAAGTCCCTAGCTGTTTGGTTATTCTCTGCAAGTGTACTCCATGTATTCTTTTTGTGTTCTATTTGGATTTTAACCCTTGGCTGTTTTGGTGCTTGCAGGTGCACTGGAGTAAGAGGAGGGTCCCGTGGTGTTGGAAGGAGAGGAAAGTCCTCATCCAATGACCACTCGCCTCTTAGTCCTTCGCCTAAGAGTTCCTCAGCCCGAGCAACAGTCTCCATTTTTAGTCTCTTTCCCAGATGTTTGGTTGCCCACCCCTTTGCAATATTAAAGGCTGTATGCCCATCTCTCCCCATCAAAGACCCCAATTTTCTGAGTGTCTCTTGAATTTCAAGTTCATAATGTTCTTCCAAAATGACTTGTGTTGTGTACATCCAATTTTTTGCATTGCCGGTAAGTAATTCTTGCACTTTTGCACTGGGGGAGGCTGGTTTTATGATTTCCGTGAGGAATTTTTCCAATCTTTGGAAGGATGCAGGTGGGTTTTCATTTTTTGTTTCTATGTTTTTTAGGTGATGTATCATCGTTATCAATTTTTGCATTAGTTTGACTGTTTTTCTTAGCTCTGGACTGGTAGGTATGTATTTGTTTTTCTTATTGTCTTTAGGCATATAATTGTTTTCTCTGTTGTCTTTTGTTGATGCTTTTTTTGCCTTTTGGTCATATCGGTTATTGCTGAAACGGTCCGCATTCCACTTTTGGGAAGCCCCATCGTTTCCGTGTCCACATCGGTTATTTCGCCCAAATCGGTTTTTATTGCAGCAGTCCGCATTCCCGTTTCGGGAAGCCACATCGCTGCAATGTCTAAATCCATAATGTTTTTTGTCATAATCAGGTAGGTTTTGGTTTTTGTCATAATCATGTAGATTTTGTTTTTTAGGAACCCTATGTCCTTTTTTATAGTGAACCTCTGTCCATTCATTGTTGTTGGTCATTGTTCAAGCTTTAGCACGACGTTTCGATATTTTTTTATATCTTTATCAAGTGAGCTTGAACTGTTAGCTAGCTTTTTTTAGGCTGAGGTAGGCTTCAGGCGATGTTCACCGTCCGGTGACTCAAGCAAGACTGAGACTCAATCGGTCTACGCCTCCTTTTATAACCTCTGAGAGGTTTCCACGATGTTCGATGTTTGATGTATTTGTTTGGTATTGTTTGATCAGTAAGTCATATTTATGTACAAGAGTACTTTTGTTGGTCCAGGTAAGTGGTTTGTATTTCTTTTTTTATTTTTTGTTGACATATATTTTGGTATTATTTCACCAGGTCTGTATTGGGTCATTTTTGTGTACAATAATACTTTTGCAGGTCCAGGTAAGTGGTTTGTATTTTTGGGTAAGTATTTCTTGTAGACATATGTTTGTATAAATTGTTTTTGTAATTTGTTTCTTTTTAGAAATCGGGTTGCTGAGCGACGGTGATGTTGGGGGGGGAAGGCACTGGCGTGTTAGGTAAGGGTTTGTCCTTTGCCCAGCTCTCCGGGTCAGAGGGGGGGACCCAGGGTCAAGGGTTATGGTTAGGATTAGGGCTAGGGGTGGGCTTGGGGTAGGATATTGGTTGGGGGTTGGGGGTGGGGGTTGGGGTTAGGGTTAGGGTTAGGGCAAGGGTCAGGTCAGGGTCATCCCCCTCCTCACCAGGAGCCAGGCAAGGTTGGGCACTGTCCATCACCCACACCCAACGCGATTGTCCACTCAGCAGGTCTACTGTAACCTTTGCCTTCCTATTAATTTCCCCCGTCTGTAGGGAGGTTTCCCCGGGGTAACTGTCAATTTACAGTATTTACTTCTTGTACTCATACGTGTGGCGGGTTTGGGGGTTACTGTTTGTTCTTGTGTGGTCAGTGCTGGCGAACTCGCCGTCTGCACTGGTGTGATTGGCGTTGGTGGGATTGGTGTTAGTTTTTCTATTTCTTTTTCCGCAGGTGAGTTGGAGGATTGTGGAGTCAGCGGTGGAAGTCCAGGTTCCAGGATGAACTCAAGTAAGTCCCTAGCTGTTTGGTTATTCTCTGCAAGTGTACTCCATGTATTCTTTTTGTGTTCTATTTGGATTTTAACCCTTGGCTGTTTTGGTGCTTGCAGGTGCACTGGAGTAAGAGGAGGGTCCCGTGGTGTTGGAAGGAGAGGAAAGTCCTCATCCAATGACCACTCGCCTCTTAGTCCTTCGCCTAAGAGTTCCTCAGCCCGAGCAACAGTCTCCATTTTTAGTCTCTTTCCCAGATGTTTGGTTGCCCACCCCTTTGCAATATTAAAGGCTGTATGCCCATCTCTCCCCATCAAAGACCCCAATTTTCTGAGTGTCTCTTGAATTTCAAGTTCATAATGTTCTTCCAAAATGACTTGTGTTGTGTACATCCAATTTTTTGCATTGCCGGTAAGTAATTCTTGCACTTTTGCACTGGGGGAGGCTGGTTTTATGATTTCCGTGAGGAATTTTTCCAATCTTTGGAAGGATGCAGGTGGGTTTTCATTTTTTGTTTCTATGTTTTTTAGGTGATGTATCATCGTTATCAATTTTTGCATTAGTTTGACTGTTTTTCTTAGCTCTGGACTGGTAGGTATGTATTTGTTTTTCTTATTGTCTTTAGGCATATAATTGTTTTCTCTGTTGTCTTTTGTTGATGCTTTTTTTGCCTTTTGGTCATATCGGTTATTGCTGAAACGGTCCGCATTCCACTTTTGGGAAGCCCCATCGTTTCCGTGTCCACATCGGTTATTTCGCCCAAATCGGTTTTTATTGCAGCAGTCCGCATTCCCGTTTCGGGAAGCCACATCGCTGCAATGTCTAAATCCATAATGTTTTTTGTCATAATCAGGTAGGTTTTGGTTTTTGTCATAATCATGTAGATTTTGTTTTTTAGGAACCCTATGTCCTTTTTTATAGTGAACCTCTGTCCATTCATTGTTGTTGGTCATTGTTCAAGCTTTAGCACGACGTTTCGATATTTTTTTATCTTTATCAAGTGAGCTTGAACTGTTAGCTAGCTTTTTTTAGGCTGAGGTAGGCTTCAGGCGATGTTCACCGTCCGGTGACTCAAGCAAGACTGAGACTCAATCGGTCTACGCCTCCTTTTATAACCTCTGAGAGGTTTCCACGATGTTCGATGTTTGATGTATTTGTTTGGTATTGTTTGATCAGTAAGTCATATTTATGTACAAGAGTACTTTTGTTGGTCCAGGTAAGTGGTTTGTATTTCTTTTTTTATTTTTTGTTGACATATATTTTGGTATTATTTCACCAGGTCTGTATTGGGTCATTTTTGTGTACAATAATACTTTTGCAGGTCCAGGTAAGTGGTTTGTATTTTTTGGGTAAGTATTTCTTGTAGACATATGTTTGTATAAATTGTTTTTGTAATTTGTTTCTTTTTAGAAATCGGGTTGCTGAGCGACGGTGATGTTGGGGGGGGAAGGCACTGGCGTGTTAGGTAAGGGTTTGTCCTTTGCCCAGCTCTCCGGGTCAGAGGGGGGGACCCAGGGTCAAGGGTTATGGTTAGGATTAGGGCTAGGGGTGGGCTTGGGGTAGGATATTGGTTGGGGGTTGGGGGTGGGGGTTGGGGTTAGGGTTAGGGTTAGGGTTAGGGTTAGGGTTAGGGTTAGGGTTAGGATAGGAGGTAATAGCCACAAGTGCACCGGGGTGCAGTTGGTTTTTTGGCCACAAGTCGTGCAGCGTTGGTTTTAGACTGGCGGCACCCCTAGGGTTAGGGTTAGGGTTAGGGTTAGGGTTAGGGTTAGGGTTAGGGTTAGGGTTAGGGTTAGGGTTAGGTATAGGGGGTAAATGCAGCATCGTCGCTAGTGACGATCGTCTGACAACTACTGACAGGAAGGTCCTATCATCTTGAAACTCATATCACTTACTGTTATTGTCAAGACGCTTCTTTGGAGACTACCCTCGACTTCCTCCGATGACCGGAAGTTGGTTAAAAACCGGAAATAAACATAAAAATCCTTATATCTCGAGAACGGAAGGTCGTAGAGAGAAGCGGACAAGTTCCCCGGCTTCCTCGTGGCTGGTTTTGGGGAGGCGGAAAAGAAAAAATTTGACCTATGACCTTTCGTTCGGAAGTTATAGGCGTTTGAAGTTTCCCCATTGAAATGAATGGGAAAATCAAAAAAGTTTCTAAGTCCAAAGTGGGTTCCGAAAAAAAGTTCCCCCAGGAAGTGTATAGGAGCACGTTTCAGGTGATTCTGAGTCGAATGGCATACCTTTGTAGTGAACTTTTTTTTTTTCCCTAACAATTTTTTTTTACTGTTTGAGTGGATAGATCTTTGAAAATGACTTACTGTTGCACCCCTCCATTTCGCCACTAGGGGTAGGGTTCGGGAGTTATGAAAGAAAATGTGTTTGAATGGAAACCCAATGGAAATATGTTGGACGAATGGTTAGGGTTAGGACAAGGGTATGATAGGGGGTAATAGCCACAAGTGCACCGGGGTGCAGTTGGTTTTTAGGGTTAGGGTTAGGGTTAGGGTTAGGGTTAGGTTAGGGGAACATGATCTTTGGTGGAGTGGGTGACTGTGAGTGCACTGGCCGATTGGATCCAACCACACCAACAAGGAAGGGAATAGGGTATGAAAAGGTCAACTGTCTATAAATAAGATAATATGAATATGAAAATAAATAAAGAAAGAAAAATAAATAAATAAATAAACAAACAACTCATGAAGGGTTAGGATAAGGGGCTGGCTAGGATAAGGGGTGGGGGGCTGGAGGTTAGGTTGAGGGATGGGGGTTAGGTTAAGGGGTGGGGTTTGGAGGTTTAGGGATGGGGGTTAGATTTAGGAGTGAGGGTTGGGTTTAGGGATAGGGGCTGGGGTTAGGGTTAGGGTTAGGTATAGGGGGTAAATGCAGCATCGTCGCTAGTGACGATCGTCTGACAACTACTGACAGGAAGGTCCTATCATCTTGAAACTCATATCACTTACTGTTATTGTCAAGACGCTTCTTTGGAGACTACCCTCGACTTCCTCCGATGACCGGAAGTTGGTTAAAAACCGGAAATAAACATAAAAATCCTTATATCTCGAGAACGGAAGGTCGTAGAGAGAAGCGGACAAGTTCCCCGGCTTCCTCGTGGCTGGTTTTGGGGAGGCGGAAAAGAAAAAATTTGACCTATGACCTTTCGTTCGGAAGTTATAGGCGTTTGAAGTTTCCCCATTGAAATGAATGGGAAAATCAAAAAAGTTTCTAAGTCCAAAGTGGGTTCCGAAAAAAAGTTCCCCCAGGAAGTGTATAGGAGCACGTTTCAGGTGATTCTGAGTCGAATGGCATACCTTTGTAGTGAACTTTTTTTTTTTCCCTAACAATTTTTTTTTACTGTTTGAGTGGATAGATCTTTGAAAATGACTTACTGTTGCACCCCTCCATTTCGCCACTAGGGGTAGGGTTCGGGAGTTATGAAAGAAAATGTGTTTGAATGGAAACCCAATGGAAATATGTTGGACGAATGGTTAGGGTTAGGACAAGGGTATGATAGGGGGTAATAGCCACAAGTGCACCGGGGTGCAGTTGGTTTTTAGGGTTAGGGTTAGGGTTAGGGTTAGGGTTAGGGTTAGGGTTAGGTGTGAGACAATGTACAACGATCCTCCCCAAACTTGGATTTACTCCAAGCGAGGTTGAAAGGAGGAGTCGAGGGAAATGCACGGGCCGGCGCTTGTTAAGCATTGTCACAAGACCTGTGGTTATTTCTGGTGTGGAAAGCTTTTATGGGCTTAGAATTCCTCTTAATCCTATCTATATATCAGATTTTTAAAGTGGCGACTTAACGGATCAAAATGGTGAGTTTCTAGAATAATTAGGTCTAGAGTTGGATTTTAAGTTTTATTATTGGATTAAGGTGTATGGTTAAAACAAGAGACTAAGACGGTTATTATTAACTCAGTTATTCAAGTCAGGAGAGAAACACAAATGCTACAGAGAGGAACTCTTCGCGGCACCCAAGGCGTCCACGGCTTTATGTGTTCTCAGACCAGATTCTGAGAAAAGATTGAAGACAGCGTAAAATTAAGGTACCCAGTTAAGGTTAGCGAGATGCTGAGTTTTAGAAGTCAGGCCCTGTATGGGTTAAATTCAGAATTAAGATTAGGTATAATGTTGCAGTGACAGGTTAAGATTAGTAGTTGGGTAAGATTCAGCGATACCATATATATGTGTTTTTGGTTAAGATTAGGCATAATGTTGTAGTGATAGGTTAAGGATAGCAGTTGGGTAAGATTCAGGGATACAATATCTCTGTGTTCCGAGTGAGTCTGTAGTTGGGTTTGACCTGACATATAGTGTTGAGTTTTAAGAGGCCAAACTGTTTTAAGGTTAAGTTTTAGAATTGAGTTTAGGTGTAGTGGTTACGATGAGAGACCACGCAGTGTTGAGTTTTAGAGGGGTCAGGTCCTACTGGGGTTAAGTTTTAAAAATTGAATTTTTAGGTGTAGGGTCAAAATGAGAAAACCTATTGATGTGGGTTGATTAAATTAAGGGTTAAGATTAGGCATAATGTTGTAGTGACAGGTTAAGGTTAGTAGTTGGGTAAGATTCAGGGATACAATATATATGTGTTTTTTAGTTAAGATTAGGCATAATGTTGCAGTGACAGGTTAAGGTTAGTAGTTGGGTACGATTCAGGGATACAATATATATGTGTTTTTGGTTAAGATTAGGCATAATGTTGCAGTGACAGGTTAAGATTAGTAGTTGGGTAAGATTCAGGGATACAATACATATGTGTTTTTGGTTAAGATTAGGCATAATGTTGCAGTGACAGGTTAAGGTTAGTAGTTGGGTACGATTTAGGGATACCATATCTCTGTGTTCCGAGTGTGTCTGTAGTTGGGTTTGACATGACATATAGTGTTGAATTTTAGGAGGTCGGACTGTTTTAAGGTTAAGTTTTAGAATTAAGTTTAGGTGTAGTGGTTACGATGAGAGCCCACGCAGTGTTGAGTTTTTAGGGGGGTCAGGTCCTACTGGGGTTAAGTTTTTAAACAAAATTGAATTTTTAGGTGTAGGGTCAAAATGAGAAAACCTATTGATGTGGGTTGATTAAATTAAGGGTTAAGATTAGGCATAATGTTGCAGTAACAGGTTAAGGTTAGTAGTTGGGTACGATTCAGGGATACAATACCTCTGTGTTCCGAGTGAGTCTGTAATTGGGTTTGGCATGACGTCTATTTATTTCTGACCTTTTGGAGTGGGTTGGTACAGATAAGGGTTAAATTTAGGCATAATATTGAGTTTCAGGGGGTTTTCAGATTAAGTTTATGGTAAAGAATAGCTTTAGGGATACTTAAAGTAAGAAAGTAAGTGAAACGTTGGACTTTTTGATAAATCAGTAACAGGTTAAGGTTAGGAATTGGAATCAGTGACAGGTTAAGATTAGGAATTGGATTAGGTTCAGAGATACAGACCCCATGTGCTCGGAGTGAGTCTGGGGTTGATTTTGACATGCCGTTTAAGAAGTTCTAGACTTCAGAGATTTTTCATGTGGAAATGTTTTTGATTTTGTATCATACTTGTACCAATAAAAATGAAGGAATCCGACTGTGTTTCTTTGAAAAGTCCTATTTACACAGAATCTGAGTGAGAGGCCCCACCAGACTGTGAAATGTTTTGTAGGACACATCTTCAGTAGTGCTCCTCAGAATCATCGGATGTTTCAGGCCTTTAATCACTATACACCCTCATCTGAGGCGGCCTCGCTATAGGATGATCAGTCCTTAGCGTGTGTCCCCTGTCCAATTGGGTTAATCTATTACGACAAAAATGGAGTAAAAGTTCGCATTAAAGGTTGAGTAGAACCATAGTAGAACCTGTGGAGTTGGTTTTAATTCATGATAGTGCTGTTTGTCTTTTATGAGGGGCCCGTTTGTCTTTTATGGGGGGCCTGTGAATGGTCTTGTGCACAATCCCCAATGAGGGGCTTAATAGAACAATTTAAATGTTTTGAGATTCCAGTTAAAGGATATAGGATGTTTGACAGATAAAATATACGGTCCAGCATCTCTGTTTTTATTGTTCCTTAAGTTGAAAGTAGTTTGAGAAGGGTAGGGTGATTGCCGGTTGCGTTAACTGGGAGTAAGAGTTGTTGACCTGGAATTGGGATAAATGGTGCTGATAAATGTTGTCCCGATTAAGTGCCAATGAGGTGCAATTGAGGCTAACGATTCAGGAGTAGAGAGGTCATTGTTTAATGTAATTATCACTTTAAGGGTGGAATAATAGCGATCTCAAAACGTGGCTACTGGGGTTGATATCCTAATTAGTTTAATAGTAGAGATTGTACTCATTATAACGTAAAAGACCAGAAGTTTTTAACTGTTACTGTTCCAGAGATATAAGCTTTTTTATGTTCTTAACTTAAACTGAATCTTGAGGTTGGAAAAATGGCGATTTCAGAACGCGGTTGTTGGGGTTGCTCATCTAGTCAGCTTATTAGTAGAGACCGTGCTCTTTATAATGCAAAAGACTAGAAGTTTCTAACTATTTTGGTTCTCGAGATATGGGGGTTTTTGTGCTTAGTGTTTACCACATTTTCATATTACCTCCATTTTGAAATTCGTCTTCGATCCGTCGTTGCGGGATTATGACGATTGTTCTCTTAGTGGGTTTAGAAGTAGAGAAGAGACTCTTTTTAATGCAAAAAACTAGAAGTTAGTAGCTTTTGTTGTTCCCGAGATACCGAGGCTCAAACGTGATTAGGTTGATCTCTCACTCACTTCCTGGTTCTGAGGTTTGTTAAACTTCCGGTTTACGATTTCGTCTTTGGTTCGCAAATTCGGGATTATTAAGGTTGCACAATCCGTCGGTTTACATGAGAAAAATCAGCTCTTTTCAATGTAACAAACCCCGAGTTTCTATCTATTACGGTTTTAAAGATATAAGCGTATTTGTGCTTCCTTATGTTTAGTTCCATTGATAGAAAATAACCTGCAATGTAATTATGCTGGTGCCCTCTAGTGGACAATGAAAAAGAAGACAGATTGCCATTTTCACCTAACTCAGAAAAGAAGGACTGTACATTAAGATTGGAACTCGCGATTTCAGAAAAACGATTGCCGGGGTTGCTGACCTAGTCAGTTTAATAGTAGAGAAGTTTCTAACCCTTTTGGTTCTCGAGATATGGGAGGGGGGGGCTTTGTGCTTGATGTTTACCACATTTTCATATTACCTACTTAATGACGTATTCTCCAGAAGCAGAGAGTTGAGCGATTTTTTTGAGAAGCCGTGTGGGAGGGCCTCCAGACTGGGCAGGCCCCCCTTGCTGCCGGGATTGGCATTCATACGGCCACCTCCCCAAACCTCCAGAGCCCCCACAGGGGATGGAGGGCCGGAGAGGTGTGGAAAGATACAAATTAACCTGGTAACAGATCCGGTGTGGAACAGGGTACAATGGTCACCACCCACGACTGGGTTTACTCCACGTGAGGTTAATGGAGGGAACGGGGGAAATGTACGGGTCGGCGCTTGTTAAGCATTGTCATAGAAACTGTGGTTATTTCTGGTGTGGAAAGCTTTTATGGGTTTGGAATTTCTCATAATCCTATCTCTATAACCGCTGTTTAAGATGGCGTCCTATCCGATCAAACGGGTGAGGTTCTAGATTAATCAGGTCTAGTGTTGAGATTTAAGTTTTATTATTGGATTTTAGGTGTATGGTTAAAACAAGAGACTAAGAAAGTTATTATTTACACAGTTGTTCAAGTCAGGAGAGAAACACAAATGCTACAGAGAAAACCTCTTCGCGGCATCCAAGGCGTCCACGGCCTTATGTGTTCTCAGACTAGATTCTGAGTAAAGATTGGGGGCGTAAAATTAAGATATCAAGTTAAGGTTAGCGAGGTGTTGAGTTTTAGGAGTCAGGCCGTGTAGGGGCTAAGCTCAGAATTAGATTTAGATACAGGGTTAATTTTTGGTGTATGGTAAAACTAGAGACTAAGAAAGTTATTATTAACTCAGTTGTTCAAGTCAGGCGAGAAACACAAGTGCTACAGAGAAACCTCTTCGCGGCACCCAAGGTGTCCACGGCTTTATGTGCTCTCAGACCGGATTCTGAGTGAGGATTGGGGGCGGAGTAGAAATGGCTATTTTTGTATGTAAAAATTGTTTTGGGGTGTGCTGAAAGGGTTAAGTTAAGGATAAGACCATGTAATGGCATTAAGTTTTAGGTTTTAGAAGCGATGGTTGAGGATGTTACGAAAAGGGGTTGACTAATGACTAGGGTGGGGGGGAAAAATATTAAGTGGGGAAGAGTCACCACAGTGAGCTGTTATCACCACTGTGCCAAGATCGGCATCTAAGAATTCTAGACCTCCAACAACTCATTGCCCCAGGTGGGGAATGGAGCATCAGGAGGTTTGATGAAGGAATTTTTATTTTTTCATTTTTTCAACCTTGTGTCTTTGTAACAGGCTTGGTCCGATAGGCTCTGGCGGGTTAGGTGTGAGACAATGTACAACGATCCTCCCCAAACTTGGATTTACTCCAAGCGAGGTTGAAAGGAGGAGTCGAGGGAAATGCACGGGCCGGCGCTTGTTAAGCATTGTCACAAGACCTGTGGTTATTTCTGGTGTGGAAAGCTTTTATGGGCTTAGAATTCCTCTTAATCCTATCTATATATCAGATTTTTAAAGTGGCGACTTAACGGATCAAAATGGTGAGTTTCTAGAATAATTAGGTCTAGAGTTGGATTTTAAGTTTTATTATTGGATTAAGGAGTATGGTTAAAACAAGAGACTAAGACGGTTATTATTTACTCAGTTATTGAAGTCAGGCGAGAAACACAAGTGCTACAGAGAGGAACTCTTCGCGGCACCCAAGGCGTCCACGGCTTTATGTGTTCCCAGACCCGATTCTGAGCAAAGATTGAAGACAGTGTAAAATTAAGGTACCCAGTTAAGGTCAGCGAGATGTTGGGTTTTAGAAGTCAGGCCGTGTAAGGGTTAAGCTCAAAATTAAATTTAGATATAGGGTTAAATTTTTAGGTGTATGGTTAAAACGAGAGACTAAGAAGGTTATTATCGGCTCAGTTGTTCCAGTGAGATAAGAAACATTAGTGCTACAGAGAAAAACTCTTCGCGGCACCCAAGGCGTCCATGGCTTTATGTGCTCTCAGACCAGACTCTGAGCGAGGATTGGGGACGGAGTAGAAATGGCTATTTTTGTATGTCAACCTGTTTTGGGGTGTGATAAATGGTTAAGTTAAGGATAAGGGCATGTAATGGCCTTAAATTTTAGATTTAGAACGATGGTTGAGGGTGTTACGAAAAGGGGTTGACTAATGATTGGGGGGGGAATATTAAGTGGGGAAGAGTCACCACAGTGAGCTGTTGTCACCACTGTGCCAAGATCGGCATCTAAGACATTTAGACCTCCAACAACTCATTGCCCCAGGTGGGGAATGGAGCATCAGGAGGTTTGATGAAAGGAATTTTTATTTTTTCATTTTTTCAACCTTGTGTCTTTGTAACAGGCTTGGTCCGATAGGCTCTGGCGGGTTAGGTGTGAGACAATGTACAACGATCCTCCCCAAACTTGGATTTACTCCAAGCGAGGTTGAAAGGAGGAGTCGAGGGAAATGCACGGGCCGGCGCTTGTTAAGCATTGTCACAAGACCTGTGGTTATTTCTGGTGTGGAAAGCTTTTATGGGCTTAGAATTCCTCTTAATCCTATCTATATATCAGATTTTTAAAGTGGCGACTTCACGGATCAAAATGGTGAGTTTCTAGAATAATTAGGTCTAGAGTTGGATTTTAAGTTTTATTATTGGATTAAAGTGTATGGTTAAAACAAGAGACTAAGACGGTTATTATTTACTCAGTTATTCAAGTCAGGAGAGAAACACAAATGCTACAGAGAGGAACTCTTCGCGGCACCCAAGGCGTCCACGGCTTTATGTGTTCTCAGACCAGATTCTGAGAAAAGATTGAAGACAGCGTAAAATTAAGGTACCCAGTTAAGGTTAGCGAGATGCTGAGTTTTAGAAGTCAGGCCGTGTATGGGTTAAATTCAGAATTAAGATTAGGTATAATGTTGCAGTGACAGGTTAAGATTAGTAGTTGGGTAAGATTCAGGGATACCATATATATGTGTTTTTGGTTAAGATTAGGCATAATGTTGTAGTGATAGGTTAAGGATAGCAGTTGGGTAAGATTCAGGGATACAATATCTCTGTGTTCCGAGTGAGTCTGTAGTTGGGTTTGACATGACATATAGTGTTGAGTTTTAAGAGGCCAAACTGTTTTAAGGTTAAGTTTTAGAATTGAGTTTAGGTGTAGTGGTTACGATGAGAGACCACGCAGTGTTGAGTTTTAGAGGGGTCAGGTCCTACTGGGGTTAAGTTTTAAAAATTGAATTTTTAGGTGTAGGGTCAAAATGAGAAAACCTATTGATGTGGGTTGATTAAATTAAGGGTTAAGATTAGGCATAATGTTGTAGTGACCGGTTAAGGTTAGTAGTTGGGTAAGATTCAGGGATACAATATATATGTGTTTTTTAGTTAAGATTAGGCATAATGTTGCAGTGACAGGTTAAGGTTAGTAGTTGGGTACGATTCAGGGATACAATATATATGTGTTTTTGGTTAAGATTAGGCATAATGTTGCAGTGACAGGTTAAGATTAGTAGTTGGGTAAGATTCAGGGATACAATACATATGTGTTTTTGGTTAAGATTAGGCATAATGTTGCAGTGACCGGTTAAGGTTAGTAGTTGGGTATGATTCAAGGATACAATACATATGTGTTTTTGGTTAAGATTAGGCATAATGTTGCAGTGACCGGTTAAGGTTAGTAGTTGGGTATGATTCAAGGATACAATACATATGTGTTTTTGGTTAAGATTAGGCATAATGTTGCAGTGACAGGTTAAGGTTAGTAGTTGGGTACGATTCAGGGATACCATACCTCTGTGTTCCAAGTGTGTCTGTAGTTGGGTTTTGACATGACATATAGTGTTGAATTTTAGGAGGTCAGACTGTTTTAAGGTTAAGTTTTAGAATTAAGTTTAGGTGTAATGGTTACGATGAGAGACCGCGCAGTGTTGAGTTTTTAGGGGGGTCAGGTCCTACTGGGGTTAAGTTTTTAAACAAAATTGAATTTTTAGGTGTAGGGTCAAAATGAGAAAATCTATTGATGTGGGTTGATTAAATTAAGGGTTAAGATTAGGCATAATGTTGTAGTGACAGGTTAAGGTTAGTAGTTGGGTAAGATTCAGGGATACAATATATGTGTGTTTTTGGTTAAGATTAGGCATAATGTTGTAGTGACAGGTTAAGATTAGTAGTTGGGTAAGATTCAGGGATACAATATATATGTGTTTTTGGTTAAGATTAGGCATAATGTTGCAGTGACAGGTTAAGATTAGTAGTTGGGTAAGATTCAGGGATACAATACATATGTGTTTTTGGTTAGGATTAGGCATAATGTTGCAGTGACAGGTTAAGATAGTAGTTGGGTAAGATTCAGGGATACAATGCATATGTGTTTTTGGTTAAGATTAGGCATAATGTTGCAGTGACAGGTTAAGGTTAGTAGTTGGATACGATTCAGGGATACAATACCTCTGTGTTCCGAGTGAGTCTGTAGTTGGGTTTGACATGACATATAGTGTTGAATTTTAGGAGGTCAGACTGTTTTAAGGTTAAGTTTTAGAATTAAGTTTAGGTGTAGTGGTTACGATGAGAGACCACGCAGTGTTGAGTTTTAGGGGGGTCAGGTCCTACTGGGGTTAAGTTTTAAAAATGTATTTTTAGGTGTAGGGTCTAAATGAGAAAACCCATTGATGTGGGTTGATTAAGTTACGGGTTAAGATTAGGCATAATGTTGCAGTGACAGGTTAAGGTTAGTAGTTGGGTAAGATTCAGGGATACAATACCTCTGTGTTCCGAGTGAGTCTGTAATTGGGTTTGGCATGACGTCTATTTATTTCTGACCTTTTGGAGTGGGTTGGTACAGATAAGGGTTAAATTTAGGCATAATATTGAGTTTCAGGGGGTTTTCAGATTAAGTTTATGGTAAAGAATAGCTTTAGGGATACTTAAAGTAAGAAAGTAAGTGAAACGTTGGACTTTTTGATAAATCAGTAACAGGTTAAGGTTAGGAATTGGAATCAGTGACAGGTTAAGATTAGGAATTGGATTAGGTTCAGAGATACAGACCCCATGTGCTCGGAGTGAGTCTGGGGTTGATTTTGACATGCCGTTTAAGAAGTTCTAGACTTCAGAGATTTTTCATGTGGAAATGTTTTTGATTTTGTATCATACTTGTACCAATAAAAATGAAGGAATCCGACTGTGTTTCTTTGAAAAGTCCTATTTACACAGAATCTGAGTGAGAGGCCCCACCAGACTGTGAAATGTTTTGTAGGACACATCTTCAGTAGTGCTCCTCAGAATCATCGGATGTTTCAGGCCTTTAATCACTATACACCCTCATCTGAGGCGGCCTCGCTATAGGATGATCAGTCCTTAGCGTGTGTCCCCTGTCCAATTGGGTTAATCTATTACGACAAAAATGGAGTAAAAGTTCGCATTAAAGGTTGAGTAGAACCATAGTAGAACCTGTGGAGTTGGTTTTAATTCATGATAGTGCTGTTTGTCTTTTATGAGGGGCCCGTTTGTCTTTTATGGGGGGCCTGTGAATGGTCTTGTGCACAATCCCCAATGAGGGGCTTAATAGAACAATTTAAATGTTTTGAGATTCCAGTTAAAGGATATAGGATGTTTGACAGATAAAATATACGGTCCAGCATCTCTGTTTTTATTGTTCCTTAAGTTGAAAGTAGTTTGAGAAGGGTAGGGTGATTGCCGGTTGCGTTAACTGGGAGTAAGAGTTGTTGACCTGGAATTGGGATAAATGGTGCTGATAAATGTTGTCCCGATTAAGTGCCAATGAGGTGCAATTGAGGCTAACGATTCAGGAGTAGAGAGGTCATTGTTTAATGTAATTATCACTTTAAGGGTGGAATAATAGCGATCTCAAAACGTGGCTACTGGGGTTGATATCCTAATTAGTTTAATAGTAGAGATTGTACTCATTATAACGTAAAAGACCAGAAGTTTTTAACTGTTACTGTTCCAGAGATATAAGCTTTTTTATGTTCTTAACTTAAACTGAATCTTGAGGTTGGAAAAATGGCGATTTCAGAACGCGGTTGTTGGGGTGTTGCTCATCTAGTCAGCTTATTAGTAGAGACCGTGCTCTTTATAATGCAAAAGACTAGAAGTTTCTAACTATTTTGGTTCTCGAGATATGGGGGTTTTTGTGCTTAGTGTTTACCACATTTTCATATTACCTCCATTTTGAAATTCGTCTTCGATCCGTCGTTGCGGGATTATGACGATTGTTCTCTTAGTGGGTTTAGAAGTAGAGAAGAGACTCTTTTTAATGCAAAAAACTAGAAGTTAGTAGCTTTTGTTGTTCCCGAGATACCGAGGCTCAAACGTGATTAGGTTGATCTCTCACTCACTTCCTGGTTCTGAGGTTTGTTAAACTTCCGGTTTACGATTTCGTCTTTGGTTCGCAAATTCGGGATTATTAAGGTTGCACAATCCGTCGGTTTACATGAGAAAAATCAGCTCTTTTCAATGTAACAAACCCCGAGTTTCTATCTATTACGGTTTTAAAGATATAAGCGTATTTGTGCTTCCTTATGTTTAGTTCCATTGATAGAAAATAACCTGCAATGTAATTATGCTGGTGCCCTCTAGTGGACAATGAAAAAGAAGACAGATTGCCATTTTCACCTAACTCAGAAAAGAAGGACTGTACATTAAGATTGGAACTCGCGATTTCAGAAAAACGATTGCCGGGGTTGCTGACCTAGTCAGTTTAATAGTAGAGAAGTTTCTAACCCTTTTGGTTCTCGAGATATGGGAGGGGGGGGCTTTGTGCTTGATGTTTACCACATTTTCATATTACCTACTTAATGACGTATTCTCCAGAAGCAGAGAGTTGAGCGATTTTTTGAGAAGCCGTGTGGGAGGGCCTCCAGACTGGGCAGGCCCCCCTTGCTGCCGGGATTGGCATTCATACGGCCACCTCCCCAAACCTCCAGAGCCCCCACAGGGGATGGAGGGCCGGAGAGGTGTGGAAAGATACAAATTAACCTGGTAACAGATCCGGTGTGGAACAGGGGTACAATGGTCACCACCCACGACTGGGTTTACTCCACGTGAGGTTAATGGAGGGAACGGGGGAAATGTACGGGTCGGCGCTTGTTAAGCATTGTCATAGAAACTGTGGTTATTTCTGGTGTGGAAAGCTTTTATGGGTTTGGAATTTCTCATAATCCTATCTCTATAACCGCTGTTTAAGATGGCGTCCTATCCGATCAAACGGGTGAGGTTCTAGATTAATCAGGTCTAGTGTTGAGATTTAAGTTTTATTATTGGATTTTAGGTGTATGGTTAAAACAAGAGACTAAGAAAGTTATTATTTACACAGTTGTTCAAGTCAGGAGAGAAACACAAATGCTACAGAGAAAACCTCTTCGCGGCATCCAAGGCGTCCACGGCCTTATGTGTTCTCAGACTAGATTCTGAGTAAAGATTGGGGGCGTAAAATTAAGATATCAAGTTAAGGTTAGCGAGGTGTTGAGTTTTAGGAGTCAGGCCGTGTAGGGGCTAAGCTCAGAATTAGATTTAGATACAGGGTTAATTTTTGGTGTATGGTAAAACTAGAGACTAAGAAAGTTATTATTAACTCAGTTGTTCAAGTCAGGCGAGAAACACAAGTGCTACAGAGAAACCTCTTCGCGGCACCCAAGGTGTCCACGGCTTTATGTGCTCTCAGACCGGATTCTGAGTGAGGATTGGGGGCGGAGTAGAAATGGCTATTTTTGTATGTAAAAATTGTTTTGGGGTGTGCTGAAAGGGTTAAGTTAAGGATAAGACCATGTAATGGCATTAAGTTTTAGGTTTTAGAAGCGATGGTTGAGGATGTTACGAAAAGGGGTTGACTAATGACTAGGGTGGGGGGGAAAAATATTAAGTGGGGAAGAGTCACCACAGTGAGCTGTTATCACCACTGTGCCAAGATCGGCATCTAAGAATTCTAGACCTCCAACAACTCATTGCCCCAGGTGGGGAATGGAGCATCAGGAGGTTTGATGAAGGAATTTTTATTTTTTCATTTTTTCAACCTTGTGTCTTTGTAACAGGCTTGGTCCGATAGGCTCTGGCGGGTTAGGTGTGAGACAATGTACAACGATCCTCCCCAAACTTGGATTTACTCCAAGCGAGGTTGAAAGGAGGAGTCGAGGGAAATGCACGGGCCGGCGCTTGTTAAGCATTGTCACAAGACCTGTGGTTATTTCTGGTGTGGAAAGCTTTTATGGGCTTAGAATTCCTCTTAATCCTATCTATATATCAGATTTTTAAAGTGGCGACTTAACGGATCAAAATGGTGAGTTTCTAGAATAATTAGGTCTAGAGTTGGATTTTAAGTTTTATTATTGGATTAAGGAGTATGGTTAAAACAAGAGACTAAGACGGTTATTATTTACTCAGTTATTGAAGTCAGGCGAGAAACACAAGTGCTACAGAGAGGAACTCTTCGCGGCACCCAAGGCGTCCACGGCTTTATGTGTTCCCAGACCCGATTCTGAGCAAAGATTGAAGACAGTGTAAAATTAAGGTACCCAGTTAAGGTCAGCGAGATGTTGGGTTTTAGAAGTCAGGCCGTGTAAGGGTTAAGCTCAAAATTAAATTTAGATATAGGGTTAAATTTTTAGGTGTATGGTTAAAACGAGAGACTAAGAAGGTTATTATCGGCTCAGTTGTTCCAGTGAGATAAGAAACATTAGTGCTACAGAGAAAAACTCTTCGCGGCACCCAAGGCGTCCATGGCTTTATGTGCTCTCAGACCAGACTCTGAGCGAGGATTGGGGACGGAGTAGAAATGGCTATTTTTGTATGTCAACCTGTTTTGGGGTGTGATAAATGGTTAAGTTAAGGATAAGGGCATGTAATGGCCTTAAATTTTAGATTTAGAACGATGGTTGAGGGTGTTACGAAAAGGGGTTGACTAATGATTGGGGGGGGAATATTAAGTGGGGAAGAGTCACCACAGTGAGCTGTTGTCACCACTGTGCCAAGATCGGCATCTAAGACATTTAGACCTCCAACAACTCATTGCCCCAGGTGGGGAATGGAGCATCAGGAGGTTTGATGAAAGGAATTTTTATTTTTTCATTTTTTCAACCTTGTGTCTTTGTAACAGGCTTGGTCCGATAGGCTCTGGCGGGTTAGGTGTGAGACAATGTACAACGATCCTCCCCAAACTTGGATTTACTCCAAGCGAGGTTGAAAGGAGGAGTCGAGGGAAATGCACGGGCCGGCGCTTGTTAAGCATTGTCACAAGACCTGTGGTTATTTCTGGTGTGGAAAGCTTTTATGGGCTTAGAATTCCTCTTAATCCTATCTATATATCAGATTTTTAAAGTGGCGACTTCACGGATCAAAATGGTGAGTTTCTAGAATAATTAGGTCTAGAGTTGGATTTTAAGTTTTATTATTGGATTAAAGTGTATGGTTAAAACAAGAGACTAAGACGGTTATTATTTACTCAGTTATTCAAGTCAGGAGAGAAACACAAATGCTACAGAGAGGAACTCTTCGCGGCACCCAAGGCGTCCACGGCTTTATGTGTTCTCAGACCAGATTCTGAGAAAAGATTGAAGACAGCGTAAAATTAAGGTACCCAGTTAAGGTTAGCGAGATGCTGAGTTTTAGAAGTCAGGCCGTGTATGGGTTAAATTCAGAATTAAGATTAGGTATAATGTTGCAGTGACAGGTTAAGATTAGTAGTTGGGTAAGATTCAGGGATACCATATATATGTGTTTTTGGTTAAGATTAGGCATAATGTTGTAGTGATAGGTTAAGGATAGCAGTTGGGTAAGATTCAGGGATACAATATCTCTGTGTTCCGAGTGAGTCTGTAGTTGGGTTTGACATGACATATAGTGTTGAGTTTTAAGAGGCCAAACTGTTTTAAGGTTAAGTTTTAGAATTGAGTTTAGGTGTAGTGGTTACGATGAGAGACCACGCAGTGTTGAGTTTTAGAGGGGTCAGGTCCTACTGGGGTTAAGTTTTAAAAATTGAATTTTTAGGTGTAGGGTCAAAATGAGAAAACCTATTGATGTGGGTTGATTAAATTAAGGGTTAAGATTAGGCATAATGTTGTAGTGACCGGTTAAGGTTAGTAGTTGGGTAAGATTCAGGGATACAATATATATGTGTTTTTTAGTTAAGATTAGGCATAATGTTGCAGTGACAGGTTAAGGTTAGTAGTTGGGTACGATTCAGGGATACAATATATATGTGTTTTTGGTTAAGATTAGGCATAATGTTGCAGTGACAGGTTAAGATTAGTAGTTGGGTAAGATTCAGGGATACAATACATATGTGTTTTTGGTTAAGATTAGGCATAATGTTGCAGTGACCGGTTAAGGTTAGTAGTTGGGTATGATTCAAGGATACAATACATATGTGTTTTTGGTTAAGATTAGGCATAATGTTGCAGTGACCGGTTAAGGTTAGTAGTTGGGTATGATTCAAGGATACAATACATATGTGTTTTTGGTTAAGATTAGGCATAATGTTGCAGTGACAGGTTAAGGTTAGTAGTTGGGTACGATTCAGGGATACCATACCTCTGTGTTCCAAGTGTGTCTGTAGTTGGGTTTTGACATGACATATAGTGTTGAATTTTAGGAGGTCAGACTGTTTTAAGGTTAAGTTTTAGAATTAAGTTTAGGTGTAATGGTTACGATGAGAGACCGCGCAGTGTTGAGTTTTTAGGGGGGTCAGGTCCTACTGGGGTTAAGTTTTTAAACAAAATTGAATTTTTAGGTGTAGGGTCAAAATGAGAAAATCTATTGATGTGGGTTGATTAAATTAAGGGTTAAGATTAGGCATAATGTTGTAGTGACAGGTTAAGGTTAGTAGTTGGGTAAGATTCAGGGATACAATATATGTGTGTTTTTGGTTAAGATTAGGCATAATGTTGTAGTGACAGGTTAAGATTAGTAGTTGGGTAAGATTCAGGGATACAATATATATGTGTTTTTGGTTAAGATTAGGCATAATGTTGCAGTGACAGGTTAAGATTAGTAGTTGGGTAAGATTCAGGGATACAATACATATGTGTTTTTGGTTAGGATTAGGCATAATGTTGCAGTGACAGGTTAAGATAGTAGTTGGGTAAGATTCAGGGATACAATGCATATGTGTTTTTGGTTAAGATTAGGCATAATGTTGCAGTGACAGGTTAAGGTTAGTAGTTGGATACGATTCAGGGATACAATACCTCTGTGTTCCGAGTGAGTCTGTAGTTGGGTTTGACATGACATATAGTGTTGAATTTTAGGAGGTCAGACTGTTTTAAGGTTAAGTTTTAGAATTAAGTTTAGGTGTAGTGGTTACGATGAGAGACCACGCAGTGTTGAGTTTTAGGGGGGTCAGGTCCTACTGGGGTTAAGTTTTAAAAATGTATTTTTAGGTGTAGGGTCTAAATGAGAAAACCCATTGATGTGGGTTGATTAAGTTACGGGTTAAGATTAGGCATAATGTTGCAGTGACAGGTTAAGGTTAGTAGTTGGGTAAGATTCAGGGATACAATACCTCTGTGTTCCGAGTGAGTCTGTAATTGGGTTTGGCATGACGTCTATTTATTTCTGACCTTTTGGAGTGGGTTGGTACAGATAAGGGTTAAATTTAGGCATAATATTGAGTTTCAGGGGGTTTTCAGATTAAGTTTATGGTAAAGAATAGCTTTAGGGATACTTAAAGTAAGAAAGTAAGTGAAACGTTGGACTTTTTGATAAATCAGTAACAGGTTAAGGTTAGGAATTGGAATCAGTGACAGGTTAAGATTAGGAATTGGATTAGGTTCAGAGATACAGACCCCATGTGCTCGGAGTGAGTCTGGGGTTGATTTTGACATGCCGTTTAAGAAGTTCTAGACTTCAGAGATTTTTCATGTGGAAATGTTTTTGATTTTGTATCATACTTGTACCAATAAAAATGAAGGAATCCGACTGTGTTTCTTTGAAAAGTCCTATTTACACAGAATCTGAGTGAGAGGCCCCACCAGACTGTGAAATGTTTTGTAGGACACATCTTCAGTAGTGCTCCTCAGAATCATCGGATGTTTCAGGCCTTTAATCACTATACACCCTCATCTGAGGCGGCCTCGCTATAGGATGATCAGTCCTTAGCGTGTGTCCCCTGTCCAATTGGGTTAATCTATTACGACAAAAATGGAGTAAAAGTTCGCATTAAAGGTTGAGTAGAACCATAGTAGAACCTGTGGAGTTGGTTTTAATTCATGATAGTGCTGTTTGTCTTTTATGAGGGGCCCGTTTGTCTTTTATGGGGGGCCTGTGAATGGTCTTGTGCACAATCCCCAATGAGGGGCTTAATAGAACAATTTAAATGTTTTGAGATTCCAGTTAAAGGATATAGGATGTTTGACAGATAAAATATACGGTCCAGCATCTCTGTTTTTATTGTTCCTTAAGTTGAAAGTAGTTTGAGAAGGGTAGGGTGATTGCCGGTTGCGTTAACTGGGAGTAAGAGTTGTTGACCTGGAATTGGGATAAATGGTGCTGATAAATGTTGTCCCGATTAAGTGCCAATGAGGTGCAATTGAGGCTAACGATTCAGGAGTAGAGAGGTCATTGTTTAATGTAATTATCACTTTAAGGGTGGAATAATAGCGATCTCAAAACGTGGCTACTGGGGTTGATATCCTAATTAGTTTAATAGTAGAGATTGTACTCATTATAACGTAAAAGACCAGAAGTTTTTAACTGTTACTGTTCCAGAGATATAAGCTTTTTTATGTTCTTAACTTAAACTGAATCTTGAGGTTGGAAAAATGGCGATTTCAGAACGCGGTTGTTGGGGTTGCTCATCTAGTCAGCTTATTAGTAGAGACCGTGCTCTTTATAATGCAAAAGACTAGAAGTTTCTAACTATTTTGGTTCTCGAGATATGGGGGTTTTTGTGCTTAGTGTTTACCACATTTTCATATTACCTCCATTTTGAAATTCGTCTTCGATCCGTCGTTGCGGGATTATGACGATTGTTCTCTTAGTGGGTTTAGAAGTAGAGAAGAGACTCTTTTTAATGCAAAAAACTAGAAGTTAGTAGCTTTTGTTGTTCCCGAGATACCGAGGCTCAAACGTGATTAGGTTGATCTCTCACTCACTTCCTGGTTCTGAGGTTTGTTAAACTTCCGGTTTACGATTTCGTCTTTGGTTCGCAAATTCGGGATTATTAAGGTTGCACAATCCGTCGGTTTACATGAGAAAAATCAGCTCTTTTCAATGTAACAAACCCCGAGTTTCTATCTATTACGGTTTTAAAGATATAAGCGTATTTGTGCTTCCTTATGTTTAGTTCCATTGATAGAAAATAACCTGCAATGTAATTATGCTGGTGCCCTCTAGTGGACAATGAAAAAGAAGACAGATTGCCATTTTCACCTAACTCAGAAAAGAAGGACTGTACATTAAGATTGGAACTCGCGATTTCAGAAAAACGATTGCCGGGGTTGCTGACCTAGTCAGTTTAATAGTAGAGAAGTTTCTAACCCTTTTGGTTCTCGAGATATGGGAGGGGGGGGCTTTGTGCTTGATGTTTACCACATTTTCATATTACCTACTTAATGACGTATTCTCCAGAAGCAGAGAGTTGAGCGATTTTTTTGAGAAGCCGTGTGGGAGGGCCTCCAGACTGGGCAGGCCCCCCTTGCTGCCGGGATTGGCATTCATACGGCCACCTCCCCAAACCTCCAGAGCCCCCACAGGGGATGGAGGGCCGGAGAGGTGTGGAAAGATACAAATTAACCTGGTAACAGATCCGGTGTGGAACAGGGTACAATGGTCACCACCCACGACTGGGTTTACTCCACGTGAGGTTAATGGAGGGAACGGGGGAAATGTACGGGTCGGCGCTTGTTAAGCATTGTCATAGAAACTGTGGTTATTTCTGGTGTGGAAAGCTTTTATGGGTTTGGAATTTCTCATAATCCTATCTCTATAACCGCTGTTTAAGATGGCGTCCTATCCGATCAAACGGGTGAGGTTCTAGATTAATCAGGTCTAGTGTTGAGATTTAAGTTTTATTATTGGATTTTAGGTGTATGGTTAAAACAAGAGACTAAGAAAGTTATTATTTACACAGTTGTTCAAGTCAGGAGAGAAACACAAATGCTACAGAGAAAACCTCTTCGCGGCATCCAAGGCGTCCACGGCCTTATGTGTTCTCAGACTAGATTCTGAGTAAAGATTGGGGGCGTAAAATTAAGATATCAAGTTAAGGTTAGCGAGGTGTTGAGTTTTAGGAGTCAGGCCGTGTAGGGGCTAAGCTCAGAATTAGATTTAGATACAGGGTTAATTTTTGGTGTATGGTAAAACTAGAGACTAAGAAAGTTATTATTAACTCAGTTGTTCAAGTCAGGCGAGAAACACAAGTGCTACAGAGAAACCTCTTCGCGGCACCCAAGGTGTCCACGGCTTTATGTGCTCTCAGACCGGATTCTGAGTGAGGATTGGGGGCGGAGTAGAAATGGCTATTTTTGTATGTAAAAATTGTTTTGGGGTGTGCTGAAAGGGTTAAGTTAAGGATAAGACCATGTAATGGCATTAAGTTTTAGGTTTTAGAAGCGATGGTTGAGGATGTTACGAAAAGGGGTTGACTAATGACTAGGGTGGGGGGGAAAAATATTAAGTGGGGAAGAGTCACCACAGTGAGCTGTTATCACCACTGTGCCAAGATCGGCATCTAAGAATTCTAGACCTCCAACAACTCATTGCCCCAGGTGGGGAATGGAGCATCAGGAGGTTTGATGAAGGAATTTTTATTTTTCATTTTTTCAACCTTGTGTCTTTGTAACAGGCTTGGTCCGATAGGCTCTGGCGGGTTAGGTGTGAGACAATGTACAACGATCCTCCCCAAACTTGGATTTACTCCAAGCGAGGTTGAAAGGAGGAGTCGAGGGAAATGCACGGGCCGGCGCTTGTTAAGCATTGTCACAAGACCTGTGGTTATTTCTGGTGTGGAAAGCTTTTATGGGCTTAGAATTCCTCTTAATCCTATCTATATATCAGATTTTTAAAGTGGCGACTTAACGGATCAAAATGGTGAGTTTCTAGAATAATTAGGTCTAGAGTTGGATTTTAAGTTTTATTATTGGATTAAGGAGTATGGTTAAAACAAGAGACTAAGACGGTTATTATTTACTCAGTTATTGAAGTCAGGCGAGAAACACAAGTGCTACAGAGAGGAACTCTTCGCGGCACCCAAGGCGTCCACGGCTTTATGTGTTCCCAGACCCGATTCTGAGCAAAGATTGAAGACAGTGTAAAATTAAGGTACCCAGTTAAGGTCAGCGAGATGTTGGGTTTTAGAAGTCAGGCCGTGTAAGGGTTAAGCTCAAAATTAAATTTAGATATAGGGTTAAATTTTTAGGTGTATGGTTAAAACGAGAGACTAAGAAGGTTATTATCGGCTCAGTTGTTCCAGTGAGATAAGAAACATTAGTGCTACAGAGAAAAACTCTTCGCGGCACCCAAGGCGTCCATGGCTTTATGTGCTCTCAGACCAGACTCTGAGCGAGGATTGGGGACGGAGTAGAAATGGCTATTTTTGTATGTCAACCTGTTTTGGGGTGTGATAAATGGTTAAGTTAAGGATAAGGGCATGTAATGGCCTTAAATTTTAGATTTAGAACGATGGTTGAGGGTGTTACGAAAAGGGGTTGACTAATGATTGGGGGGGGAATATTAAGTGGGGAAGAGTCACCACAGTGAGCTGTTGTCACCACTGTGCCAAGATCGGCATCTAAGACATTTAGACCTCCAACAACTCATTGCCCCAGGTGGGGAATGGAGCATCAGGAGGTTTGATGAAAGGAATTTTTATTTTTTCATTTTTTCAACCTTGTGTCTTTGTAACAGGCTTGGTCCGATAGGCTCTGGCGGGTTAGGTGTGAGACAATGTACAACGATCCTCCCCAAACTTGGATTTACTCCAAGCGAGGTTGAAAGGAGGAGTCGAGGGAAATGCACGGGCCGGCGCTTGTTAAGCATTGTCACAAGACCTGTGGTTATTTCTGGTGTGGAAAGCTTTTATGGGCTTAGAATTCCTCTTAATCCTATCTATATATCAGATTTTTAAAGTGGCGACTTCACGGATCAAAATGGTGAGTTTCTAGAATAATTAGGTCTAGAGTTGGATTTTAAGTTTTATTATTGGATTAAAGTGTATGGTTAAAACAAGAGACTAAGACGGTTATTATTTACTCAGTTATTCAAGTCAGGAGAGAAACACAAATGCTACAGAGAGGAACTCTTCGCGGCACCCAAGGCGTCCACGGCTTTATGTGTTCTCAGACCAGATTCTGAGAAAAGATTGAAGACAGCGTAAAATTAAGGTACCCAGTTAAGGTTAGCGAGATGCTGAGTTTTAGAAGTCAGGCCGTGTATGGGTTAAATTCAGAATTAAGATTAGGTATAATGTTGCAGTGACAGGTTAAGATTAGTAGTTGGGTAAGATTCAGGGATACCATATATATGTGTTTTTGGTTAAGATTAGGCATAATGTTGTAGTGATAGGTTAAGGATAGCAGTTGGGTAAGATTCAGGGATACAATATCTCTGTGTTCCGAGTGAGTCTGTAGTTGGGTTTGACATGACATATAGTGTTGAGTTTTAAGAGGCCAAACTGTTTTAAGGTTAAGTTTTAGAATTGAGTTTAGGTGTAGTGGTTACGATGAGAGACCACGCAGTGTTGAGTTTTAGAGGGGTCAGGTCCTACTGGGGTTAAGTTTTAAAAATTGAATTTTTAGGTGTAGGGTCAAAATGAGAAAACCTATTGATGTGGGTTGATTAAATTAAGGGTTAAGATTAGGCATAATGTTGTAGTGACCGGTTAAGGTTAGTAGTTGGGTAAGATTCAGGGATACAATATATATGTGTTTTTTAGTTAAGATTAGGCATAATGTTGCAGTGACAGGTTAAGGTTAGTAGTTGGGTACGATTCAGGGATACAATATATATGTGTTTTTGGTTAAGATTAGGCATAATGTTGCAGTGACAGGTTAAGATTAGTAGTTGGGTAAGATTCAGGGATACAATACATATGTGTTTTTGGTTAAGATTAGGCATAATGTTGCAGTGACCGGTTAAGGTTAGTAGTTGGGTATGATTCAAGGATACAATACATATGTGTTTTTGGTTAAGATTAGGCATAATGTTGCAGTGACCGGTTAAGGTTAGTAGTTGGGTATGATTCAAGGATACAATACATATGTGTTTTTGGTTAAGATTAGGCATAATGTTGCAGTGACAGGTTAAGGTTAGTAGTTGGGTACGATTCAGGGATACCATACCTCTGTGTTCCAAGTGTGTCTGTAGTTGGGTTTTGACATGACATATAGTGTTGAATTTTAGGAGGTCAGACTGTTTTAAGGTTAAGTTTTAGAATTAAGTTTAGGTGTAATGGTTACGATGAGAGACCGCGCAGTGTTGAGTTTTTAGGGGGGTCAGGTCCTACTGGGGTTAAGTTTTTAAACAAAATTGAATTTTTAGGTGTAGGGTCAAAATGAGAAAATCTATTGATGTGGGTTGATTAAATTAAGGGTTAAGATTAGGCATAATGTTGTAGTGACAGGTTAAGGTTAGTAGTTGGGTAAGATTCAGGGATACAATATATGTGTGTTTTTGGTTAAGATTAGGCATAATGTTGTAGTGACAGGTTAAGATTAGTAGTTGGGTAAGATTCAGGGATACAATATATATGTGTTTTTGGTTAAGATTAGGCATAATGTTGCAGTGACAGGTTAAGATTAGTAGTTGGGTAAGATTCAGGGATACAATACATATGTGTTTTTGGTTAGGATTAGGCATAATGTTGCAGTGACAGGTTAAGATAGTAGTTGGGTAAGATTCAGGGATACAATGCATATGTGTTTTTGGTTAAGATTAGGCATAATGTTGCAGTGACAGGTTAAGGTTAGTAGTTGGATACGATTCAGGGATACAATACCTCTGTGTTCCGAGTGAGTCTGTAGTTGGGTTTGACATGACATATAGTGTTGAATTTTAGGAGGTCAGACTGTTTTAAGGTTAAGTTTTAGAATTAAGTTTAGGTGTAGTGGTTACGATGAGAGACCACGCAGTGTTGAGTTTTAGGGGGGTCAGGTCCTACTGGGGTTAAGTTTTAAAATGTATTTTTAGGTGTAGGGTCTAAATGAGAAAACCCATTGATGTGGGTTGATTAAGTTACGGGTTAAGATTAGGCATAATGTTGCAGTGACAGGTTAAGGTTAGTAGTTGGGTAAGATTCAGGGATACAATACCTCTGTGTTCCGAGTGAGTCTGTAATTGGGTTTGGCATGACGTCTATTTATTTCTGACCTTTTGGAGTGGGTTGGTACAGATAAGGGTTAAATTTAGGCATAATATTGAGTTTCAGGGGGTTTTCAGATTAAGTTTATGGTAAAGAATAGCTTTAGGGATACTTAAAGTAAGAAAGTAAGTGAAACGTTGGACTTTTTGATAAATCAGTAACAGGTTAAGGTTAGGAATTGGAATCAGTGACAGGTTAAGATTAGGAATTGGATTAGGTTCAGAGATACAGACCCCATGTGCTCGGAGTGAGTCTGGGGTTGATTTTGACATGCCGTTTAAGAAGTTCTAGACTTCAGAGATTTTTCATGTGGAAATGTTTTTGATTTTGTATCATACTTGTACCAATAAAAATGAAGGAATCCGACTGTGTTTCTTTGAAAAGTCCTATTTACACAGAATCTGAGTGAGAGGCCCCACCAGACTGTGAAATGTTTTGTAGGACACATCTTCAGTAGTGCTCCTCAGAATCATCGGATGTTTCAGGCCTTTAATCACTATACACCCTCATCTGAGGCGGCCTCGCTATAGGATGATCAGTCCTTAGCGTGTGTCCCCTGTCCAATTGGGTTAATCTATTACGACAAAAATGGAGTAAAAGTTCGCATTAAAGGTTGAGTAGAACCATAGTAGAACCTGTGGAGTTGGTTTTAATTCATGATAGTGCTGTTTGTCTTTTATGAGGGGCCCGTTTGTCTTTTATGGGGGGCCTGTGAATGGTCTTGTGCACAATCCCCAATGAGGGGCTTAATAGAACAATTTAAATGTTTTGAGATTCCAGTTAAAGGATATAGGATGTTTGACAGATAAAATATACGGTCCAGCATCTCTGTTTTTATTGTTCCTTAAGTTGAAAGTAGTTTGAGAAGGGTAGGGTGATTGCCGGTTGCGTTAACTGGGAGTAAGAGTTGTTGACCTGGAATTGGGATAAATGGTGCTGATAAATGTTGTCCCGATTAAGTGCCAATGAGGTGCAATTGAGGCTAACGATTCAGGAGTAGAGAGGTCATTGTTTAATGTAATTATCACTTTAAGGGTGGAATAATAGCGATCTCAAAACGTGGCTACTGGGGTTGATATCCTAATTAGTTTAATAGTAGAGATTGTACTCATTATAACGTAAAAGACCAGAAGTTTTTAACTGTTACTGTTCCAGAGATATAAGCTTTTTTATGTTCTTAACTTAAACTGAATCTTGAGGTTGGAAAAATGGCGATTTCAGAACGCGGTTGTTGGGGTTGCTCATCTAGTCAGCTTATTAGTAGAGACCGTGCTCTTTATAATGCAAAAGACTAGAAGTTTCTAACTATTTTGGTTCTCGAGATATGGGGGTTTTTGTGCTTAGTGTTTACCACATTTTCATATTACCTCCATTTTGAAATTCGTCTTCGATCCGTCGTTGCGGGATTATGACGATTGTTCTCTTAGTGGGTTTAGAAGTAGAGAAGAGACTCTTTTTAATGCAAAAAACTAGAAGTTAGTAGCTTTTGTTGTTCCCGAGATACCGAGGCTCAAACGTGATTAGGTTGATCTCTCACTCACTTCCTGGTTCTGAGGTTTGTTAAACTTCCGGTTTACGATTTCGTCTTTGGTTCGCAAATTCGGGATTATTAAGGTTGCACAATCCGTCGGTTTACATGAGAAAAATCAGCTCTTTTCAATGTAACAAACCCCGAGTTTCTATCTATTACGGTTTTAAAGATATAAGCGTATTTGTGCTTCCTTATGTTTAGTTCCATTGATAGAAAATAACCTGCAATGTAATTATGCTGGTGCCCTCTAGTGGACAATGAAAAAGAAGACAGATTGCCATTTTCACCTAACTCAGAAAAGAAGGACTGTACATTAAGATTGGAACTCGCGATTTCAGAAAAACGATTGCCGGGGTTGCTGACCTAGTCAGTTTAATAGTAGAGAAGTTTCTAACCCTTTTGGTTCTCGAGATATGGGAGGGGGGGCTT